>NW_012099566.1:206086-227066 GCF_000951045.1 Mandrillus leucophaeus
GGGGAATGCTTTCAACTTTTTCCCATTCAGTATAATGTTGGCTGTGGGTTTGTCATATTTATTACTTTGAATTAAGTCCTTACTATGCCTATTTTTTTCTTGTCTTTTCTTTTCCAGGCCGTCTGGATTTTTTTCATAATTTTTTTTTTTTTTTTTTTTTGGCGTCCAGTGGGATGATCATATGGTTTTTGTTTTAAATTCTGTTTCTGTGATGTATCATGTTTATTGACTCAGGTATGTTAAACCATCCCTGCATCCCTGGTATGAAACTCACTTGATCATGGTGCATTATCTTTTTGATATGCTGTTGGATTCAGTTAGCTATTTGAGGAGTTTTTTGTTGAGGAGTTTTACATCTTTGTTCATCAGGGAAATTTGTCTGTAGTTTTCTTTTTTTGTTATGTCCTTTCCTGGTTTTGGTATTAGGGTGATACTAGCTTCATAAAATGATTTACAGAGGATTTCCTCTTTATCTTTTGGAATAGTTTCAGTAGGATTGGTACCTATTCTTTGGATGTCTGATAGAATTCAGTTGTTAATCCATCTTGTTCCGTATGTTTTTTGTTGACAATTTTTTTTTTGGTTACCATGTCATTCTCGCTGCTTATTATTGGTCTGTTCAGGGTTTCTATTTCTCCTTGATTTAATCTAGGAGGGTTGTATATTTTCATGAACTTATTCATCTCCTGGTATGAGTTGAATTCCAGGAGATGAATAGTAGTAGCCTTGAGTGATCTTTTGTATGTCTGTGGTATTGGTTGTAGTATCTCCCATTTCATTTCTAAATGAGATTATTTGGATCTTCTCTCTTCTTTTCTTGGTCAAGCTCACTAATGTTCTATCAATTCTGTTTATCTTTTCAAATAACCAGCTTTTTGTTTCATTTTTCTTTCGTATTTTTTTTTGTTGTTATTTCAATTTTATTCAGTTCTGCTCTCTTCTTTGTTATTTCTTTTCTTCTGCTGGGTTTGGGTTTGGTTTGTTTTTATTTCTCTAGTTCCTCGAGGCGTGACCTTAGATTGTCTATTTATGCTCTTTCAGACTTTTTGATATAGGCATTTAATGCTATACACTTTCATCTTAGCACCACTTTTGCTGTATTCCAGAGGTTTTGATACATTGTATCACTATTATCATTCATTTCAAAGAACTTTTACATTTTCAACTTGATTTCATTGTTAACCCCTAAATCATTCAAGAGTAGATTATTTAATTTTCATGTATTTGTATAGTTTTGAGCATTTCTTTTGGAGTTGATTTCCAGTTGTATTTCACTGTCATCTGATAAGATACTTGATATGATTTTGATTTTCTTAAATTTATTGAAACTTGTTTTTTGGCAGCCTATCATATGGTCTATCTTAGAGAATGCTCCATGTGCTTATGAGAAGAATGTATATTCTGCAGTTGTTGGGAAAAATGTTCTGTAAATATCTGTTAAGTCCATTTGTTCTAGGGTGTAGTTTAAGTCTATTGTTTCTTTGTTGACCTTCTGTCTTGATGATCTGTCTAGTGCTGTCAGTGGAGTATTGAAGTTCCTCACTAACATTGTGTTGCTGTCTATCTCATTTCTTAGGCCTAGTAGTAATTGTTTTATAAAATCTGGGAGCTCCAGTGTTAGGTGCATATAAATTTAGGATTGTAATATCTTCCTCTTGGACTAACCCTTTTATTATTATATAATGTCCTTCTTTGTCTTCTATTACTGTTGTTGCTGTAAAGTCTGTTTTATCTGGTATAAGAATAGCTACTCCTGCCTGCTTTTGGTTTCTATTTGCATAAAATATCTTTTTCTACCCCCTTAGGTTTATGTGAGTCCTCATGTAAGTCTCTTGAAGGTAAGTCTCTTGAAGACAGCAGATATTTGGTTAGTGTTTTTTTTTTAAAAAATTTATTCTGCTATTCTATATCTTTTAAGTGGAGCATTTAGGCCATGTACATTTGATGCTAATATTAAGATGTGAGGTACTGTTCTATTCATCGTATTAGTTTTTAACTAGATACTTTGCTTTTCTTCATTGTGTTATTGCTTTATAGACTCTGTGAGATATCTGCTTTAGGAGGTTCTATTTTGGTGTACATTGAGGTTTTGTTTCAAGATTTAAAACTCCTTTTAGCATTTCTTGTAGTGTTGGTTTGGTAGTGGTGAATTCTGTCAGTATTTGTTTGTCTCAAAAACACTTTTTCTCTCCTTCAGTTATGAACCTTAGTTTTGCAAGATTCTTAGGATACAAGATTCTGATGGTTATTTTGTTTAAGGATGCTAAAGATAGGACCCTTGTGTCTTCTGGCTTATAAGGTTTCTGTCGAGAAACTTGCTGTTAGTCTAATAGGTTTGCCTTTATAAGTTACTTGATGCTTTTGTCTCACAACTCTTAAGATTCTACTCTTTATCTTTATTTTAGATAGCCTGATGACTATGGGCCTTGGTGGTGATCTTCTGAATTTCCCAGGAGTTCTTTGAGCTTCTTGTATTCGGAAGTCTAGATCTCTAGCAAGGCCAGGATAGTTTTTCTCAATTATTCTCTCAAATAAGTTTTCCAAACTTTTAGACTTCTCTTCTCCCTCGGGAACACCAGTTATTCTTAGGTTTAGCCATTTTACATAATCCCGTATTTCTTGGAGACTTTGTTAGTTTGTTTTCTTTTTCTTTGTCTGATTGGGTTAATTTGAAGGCCTTGACTTCAAGTTCTGAAATTCTTTCTTCTATTTGTTCTAGTCTATTGTTGAAACTTTCCCCTGCATTTTTTTTTTCCATATGTGTCTTTCATTTCCAGAAGTTCCATTTTTTTTTTTTTAAATTTATGATATCTATTTCTCTGGAAGATTTTTCTTCATATCTTAGATTGTTTTTTAAAATTTCTTTAAGTTAGTTTTCACCTTTCTCTGGTACCTCCTTAAGTAGCTTAATAGTCGACCTGTTGAATTCTTTATCTGGCACTTCAGAGATTTCTTCTTGGTTTGGATCCATTTCTGGGGAGCCAGTATGATCTTTTGGGGATGTTATAGAATCCTGTTTTGTCATATTACCAGAATTACTTCTCGGGTTCTTTCTCTTTTGGGTAGACTATTTCTTCCAATTGTTCTTGAATTTATTTTTTATTTGACAGACTGTTTTTTCTTTTTAATTTCTATTTTTTCCCTCTTAAAGATCTGACTTTAGCTTGCATTTTATTTTAGCCTAATTTGATTCTTGGTGCTTTTAGGGGTGAAGACTATATATGAGTTCCTTAGTTATAGAGTCTTTGTGCACCCACTTTTCCAGATCCTGAGAGTAGTAGTTACGTACTTAGTACGTGGGCGAGTTCACTGTCTCCTTTGGGGTTGGAAATAGCAGGGATCTCTTGAAACTTATCTCATTCTCTCATAATGTACACTTTATTTATTTAATTTTTCCTTGGTATTTTATTTACTGAGTTGATAATTAAGGCTTCAAGCCAATAGGGGCAGTATCTCTGGGTAGGCACTGCTTGTAGGTAAGGTAGGTGGGTAGATGTAATACCCAATGGTGGGCAGAGGTCCCAGCCTTGATGAAGGTGGCTGGGGGAGCTCTCAATTAGATGTGCTGAGGTTTTATCAGGGTGAATGGTGGGAGCTACCTCAGCTCCCCTGCTAGGCCTGCAGGAAAGCTATCCACCTCATAGTCTCACTCCTGCCCCAGTATACTGGCTCTTCAGATCAGAAAGTCACCTCTTTTCCTCTATAGAAATGTTGATATTTCAAGTAGGGAGGGATTGTGACTCTGCCTCTTGTGCGGGCCTGAATCTGTGGAGTGCTCCTCCCGTGGAGCTGTAATGAACTTGAATTGTTCCAGGAAGGCTGTCTTTAAGTGCATCCATGCTGTGTTCCCATGTGAGAAGCCTCAGATGTGACTGTAGTGGTCTTCTGGGGGGAACAAGGACCCTTCTCCAAGACCATTCATGATCACAGAGCCTGCCTGCCTGTTGTGGTGGAGGTACGCACTTTCCCTACTGCTCCCAGTGCTGCAGTTGTGTCTCTCTTATAAGAAACTTCCAACCAGCAGAAAGATCTAGAACTCAAGCCCTACTGTTCAGATTTTTTTCTCCCACAGTACCCTTTGGAAGTATTCCCTTCATGTGGTGCTCTCTCCCTTAGCTTAGGAATGGGACTTCTTGAGAGGCAGACTGCAGTGATTGTTATTGCTCTTCTGGGTCTAGCCACCCAGTGTGGCTACCAGACTCCAGACTGGTGCTGGGGAATGTCTGCAAAGGATCCAGTGATAGGACCTGTCTTCAAGTCTCCCAGCAGTGGGCAGCACCCACTCTGATGGCATCACAGGGGATTCAGACAGATTGTGAGAATCCTTGGTTGTAGACAGGCTTAGTGAGCTGGCTCTCTCAAATGCTGGTTATACTAGTAGTGAAATTGTCACATAGATGAAGGACCTCTGGTTAGTCAGGGTGTTTCAGGCAGTGGTGTTAGCTGAGATCATGCAGCCATTTTCTCCTTCCTGGGAACAGTATTATTCTGTCAAGAGGTATTGTAAATGTGAGTTTGTTGGCCTTCAGTCACGAGGTTGCACTTGCAAGACAGGACCAGCTGCATTAGTAGCAGTGGGATTTGAGCTTGCCCTAAGTTGTCCAGGGGAAGTATTCTGGTTTCTCAGGCAATAGGTGCAGCCATAAAGCTCCCAGAAGTTTATGTCCTTTGTCTTAAACTACCAGGGCAAGTGGAGAAATACTGCCAGTTGTGGGCAGGGTTAGGTGGATCTGAGCTCAGACTTCTCTTGGGCAGGATCTGTCATGGCCACTGTGGAGATGGGAGTGGTTCTTATGCTGCTAGGGTAGTGTTCCAAAGGGGATATATGTACTTGTTTTAAAATCCGATTTGTGTGTCCCAGATATGTTTGAATGATTCAAAAACTTGTGTTTTGAACAGTCTTAGGTGGGATAAGCAAGTGCTAAAAACCTTCAAGGTCTGGGCATCTTTGAAATTGTCAGCAAAAGAAGGATTTTGCTGACACTAGTTTCAAAGAACCTAGTCAAGGTTAAAGGAGGGGACTGACTCTAAAGAGAGCATCAAATTCCCATAGAATTTTTAATTTTTTTTTGAGATGGAGTCTCGCTCTGTCACCCAGGCTGGAGTGCAGTGGCGCAATCTTGGCTCATTGCAACCTCTGCCTCCCAGCTTCAAGTGATTCCTCTGCCTCAGCCTCCCGAGTAGTTGGGACTACAGGTGTGTGCCACCATAACCAGCTAATTTTTGTATTTTTAGTAGAGACGGGGTTTCACCATGTTGACCAGGATGGTCTCGATCTCTTGACCTCATGATCCACCCGTCTCAGCCTCCCAAAGTACTGGGATTTTAGGCGTAAGCCACCGCGCTCGACCCCTGTAGTATTTAATTTAACCTCAGTGGTCTCATACATGACAGAATGTGAGAGTTGCAGAATTTAGGAGAGATGCCCAGAGGTCACAAGTTAGCTTAGTTTGCTTCCTAGTTTTAGATGGAAAAGGTAGCAAAAAAATAATTAAGACATAAAGTTTAAACTCAAAACAGAAAAATCAATGCTGAAAAATAAATAGCACTGAGAAAGAAAAAGTTAGATCATACTTCCACTTCGCAAGTTGCAAAGGGCAATAATGCTGAAATAAGAGAAAGTGAACTGGGTCGACTGACACTGATCCAGAGAAAATAGCTGAAGCTGCCTGAGGCTGTTTACACTAAGATGGCAGGGCTTTTGTTGCTAGACAGATTTTCACTGTCCACATCCCTATGTAGGCCTCTAATTAGAGTTAAGTGATGCTTACCTATCTGGTAGAATCCTGGCCTAGCCAGGTTCTTGTCTGTGTGTCCTGAGATTGGACCATCCTTAGGAACAGGTGGAGAGCTTTGCTTGAATTCTCCAAGGGAGTAGGGAATGTACTTGGAAAGGGTGGTCTGGAATGGAGGGAGGCCTCTGAGGAGATGCAAGTGTGACAGTAGCAGTGGCCTAGTCTCCCACTAAACTCAGGGTTGCAGGAGCTGTGTTATCCTACAGTTGCTCCCTGGTGATTAAGAAGGGGCAGCTCTGAGATCCAGGTTGGGTGAAGGGAGCAATGCTAAGTTGTGCAGATGTTACTGGCCTAGGAGAGTTGATACGACGCAAGAGGACATCCTCGCCACCCTTGTCCAGCAGTGCCCTCTGAAAGTCAGCCTGATGAGAATAGGAGTGGCTGATGGAAACTGCTGCAGGCCACCATCACAGCCTGGATGACTTACCAGTGCTGCCATTCCTGACAAGAACAGATACTTACAGAAGTCAGCTCACCACAAGACACTAAAGAGACTTCAATATTTAAAAATTTTCACTCTTCTCCAACATAAGTTACCCTTTTGACACCTTTGAGTCTTTTATAATAATCTCATCTCTAGACTAATAACCCTTAAGGGCAGATGTTAATCTACTGAAATGCTTTCAGAAGGTCACTAGAACTCTGAAAGTTCACTGGAACTCTAGTAAATATAAACAAATTTGATTTTTTCAGTAGGGTGTGTGTTTGGCCAGTTTCTTCAAGGGAGAAGTGGAAGAATTAATTTGTATTTCATTTTAAATGATTTAAGTTACCCTCTGTCAGTTTGGATGACGACATTACATTTTACTCTCTAATTGTGAATGACATTTTCTTCATCCTTTTTTCTCCCATGGTAAGGCCTCTGATTCTATCAACATGATAAATACTAAATAAACTGGCATAATTGGAATCTCTGATTTGGGCCATTAGGTGCTTCACATAAACAGTTTATTAAATGGATGATTTTTGCTCTTGTTCAATTTGAGACACTTAAGTCCTATTAGTGCAGATTCAATATTTGAATGAAATTGGTATTTGGCAGTGGAGGGGTGGTGAACTGAAATCCATGTTCTATTCAGATCACCAGTCAAGAGGACCGTCTGGCTTCCCTTCTGTTTATTGGAGAACCAATTATCAATGCATTTAAAAAATAATAAATACTTTTAGAAAAATTTGAGCCTGGGTTCATGTCTATATTTTATATGGGATATCTATATTCTGGACCTGGAAAACCTAATGACTTTGGAAACCCAATAAAAGAAAACTTTTATTATGATTTTTAACCTTTAATTAAGGTAAAGTTCAGCTTAACTTAATTTTTCTTTATGCAAAAAATATTTTCAAATTAAACTACTCCAGGTGGTTAGTGCTAGTTATTTATATTTTACAAAAAAAAAAAAAAAATCCCCAAGTGATTCAAATGTAGAGCAACTTCTTTTTAAAGTGGGCATTAGAAAATGGGACTGACCTTGAAAAATAGTTTTTGAATGATCTCTGTATGGGAAAGCTAACCTAGAAGTTGTCTTGTGGACCACCTGCCTCATATGGTAAAAGACTTTTGCAACCATACAAAGCTGGATGTTGAGCATGTAGCTGAATAAATTAATTCATGCTGAAGCCAAATCTTTGACATGAAGGATTGAGTCAAAATGGGGTCCAGGAGCTCCTATGCTGTAGGGACTTTTCATAACACCTATATTTGCTTCCATTCAGTTTCCCTTATTTCAGCCATGAATGCGCTCAATTTTGAGCCAGGAGCCTCAAGCTGCAAACCATGAGCACCTCTAAAAGATGCTCCACTTCAAACTGAAAGATTTGGATTTGGGAGCAGTTTTCAAGGGGAGATTGTTGCCTCCCATCCTAGGAGACCCTGTGATTGGTGATTAAAGCAGCTGTGCTCAGGCAGGCACTGCCAAATATATTAGACAGATGCTATTCCCAGGTTTCTGGAACCATGTAAAGCAAAGCCTGGGTACCAAATCATAGCATAATCGGTTTAAATGGGAAACATGCATTTTTGTCATCACTATGCACAGCAGTAAAAACTCCACTTTTGCTGAAAGCAGGATGAAACTTGAAAAGTCATATTCACTCCAGATATGCCCCTGCAGAGTATAAAACCAGGTTGAAAGTTGGCTAGCTAATCATTATCAGAAGGATGATTTAAATCAAGATACATGGGCCAATATTTCTTGCTGTTAATGAAAAAAGATGATGGTGATTTTCTATCAAAAGTGGTTTAAGGAGTAACCCTAAAAGGGCCAAAAAAGCCATAATAATAAAGTCATCTCTACAATGTACAACCAAAAAAAAAAAAAAAAAAAAAAAAAAAAACCTCTATCATTAGTTGTTTGGAGGTCTGAGAGACCTGAGACCTTTTGATTTATTTCTGACAATTTCATTGAGGACATACAACTGGTGTGTACCATTTATTTTATTCTTACAGATGAATTAAATTCTGTAGTTGGATGGGGCCACCATCATGCGGCAATTCAGAGTTATGGGAATGACATGAAAAAATTATCTTTCTCTGCACAAAACCTGCTTATTTTACAAACACATTATAAGACAGATGGGAAGGAGGATAGGAGGAAAGTAGTTACCTATTTGGTTTGTCTGGCAGATAAAGCAGGAGGTGGGAGTGTGGAAACCATTTAAACATGACTGCTGCTTGTCATTTGTCCTACTAACACTTCATCTCATCTGAATAGTAATCATAGATGCTATGGATGCTATGTATTGTGTGCTTACTTGCAGTTAAGCATTTTCCAATAATGTTATCATGATGTGCCAGTGCAATACAGGTGTGATTCCCAGTTTTCAGATTAAGCTCAGATCACCTGAATGGGGCATTTCAGAAATTTAAAACTATGTTTCTTTGTCTGCAAAGGCTCGTGAAATGAAGATAAAAGTTTCACCCTCAAAGGCTGTTATGAGGTCTAAATGAGACATAATGCATTTAGTGCAGCAAGCTTAAGATAGTCTTGGCCTCTAGCGAGGGCTCAGTAAAGGATCCCTCATTGTTGTTATAGTAATCATTATTATCATTGCTATGATGCCTTCTAGTTCTACCTCTATTCCCTATTACTGTTACTCTTCAATTACTGCAGATAATACTAATTGGTAATGATAATAACAATTATGGCTACACAGGGCCAGACTGTGGGACCATGCCTGTCTCAGTCTCAAATAAGAGGATCTATTAAGCGGTGGTAATTTAGGAATAAAATAGGGGAAGTCTTGACAGCTGATTTAAGTCACAGTCATTTGTTATTTCCTGCTTGTCTTTGCACTCACTGTGACTACAGAAGCCACATGAGAGTCCACTTGAAGGAGGCTTCCTGTCACTCCTTGTAAACTCACACCAGATGTGTGCCTTTTACATTGGCTACCTTGGGCCAGGGTTCACCCTAGGGCAGGAAGTAGGCCGGCTGTGTCCACTTTACACCATGCCCCAAACCCTGCAAACAGCTGCGCTAGAAGGACTATGACCCTCAGCGCCTCCTGGACCTGCGTTTAGATTAAATGACTCTTCACCCTTATTTGCCATCCTGAGAGAAATCTGACATATAGGTGTCATATTTTATTCATAATGTACTAGTTATTGTTGCTATGCAAACAAATACTGTATAGTCCACCAGTTCCCAGAGCAGCAGTTCTAAAAGCAAAGAAATCAGAATCAAAGAAGTACCTCATATTGCCGTATTCCTTAGGTTGCCTCATTGATGCGAATAATTGTGTTTAATTTATCTATTACTATGTAACAAATCACTCTAAACCCTAATGGCTTAAAACAACGTACTGTTTCTCATGATTTTGTGGATTGAGCTGGTGGTTCCTTTGCTGTTCTCATGTGGGTCACTAAGTGATTGCAACCAGCAGGCACGGTGACTAAGGCCGGGTTCAGCAGGGACACCTGGCTTGGCTGGAACTCTCTTTTGACATGTTATTTTCATTCCAAGCTTCTTCACAGTATGGCAGTCTGAGGGTCGCCTTCCAGGAGAGCGAAAACAGAAGCTGCAAGCCTCTTATGTCTGGCAGAGCACCATTTCCATGGCATTACGTTAGCCACAGCAAATCACAAGGCCAGCCCTGATTCAAAGGGAAGGCAAACAGACTCCTCTTGATGGGAGGGGTAGCAATGTCACATTGCAAATAAGCATGAGAGGAATTGCTGTGGTGTTTTGTTGTGGTCTTTGAAACCAATCCTAACACAAATTTTGAAAATGCACTCAGTTAAAAAGCTGCACCATCATTGATTATGCAGATACTATACTTTTTCACTAAAACAAGGTCTACATTGTTAAAGATAGTTCAGTACAAATACTTCATGGGGCCAATTTGGAAGCATTCTTGACGTTAGATATTGAATATTTAGCTTTTTCAAAGATAAAGAGATCTGGCTTGCTGGGGCAGCCTGTAAATGTCCGTGTACTTGAGTGTCCACATGGAAAGAATCACTCATTTATTCATGCCTGCATGCACTCACTTATCCGTGTATTTGGACATACATTCCTATGCAAAGCTCTAAGCTAGATACTGGAATACAGCAAATACTCAGATTAATTAAGCCAATAGAACCATTTTATATCCTGTGATCTTTTTAGTTTGTGTGTGTGTGTGTGTGTGTGTGTGTGTTTAACTCAGCTACTTATTTTTTCAAGCACGAGCTCTTTCTTTTCTTTTCCATATGAACTTCTATTAAGAAGTTGTATCGAATGAAATGCAAAAATAAATATAGCTCATGGTATACTTCACCTGTAGACACTGGAGACATGCTTCTTCTTGAACTTACACTTAAAGCAATATTGGATATGGATAAAAAAGCCTGAGATTGAGTAAGACATTAGATAGGCTACAGAGCCATGATAGTTTCATGACCAGTGCATCCAGTGACAGCCCACACAAATCTTGGGCACTTTCGGATTTCTCTGGTGGCAGGTACAAATTTGAGCACCATTCATTCATTATTTGTTAATTTATCCAGAAAATAGTTATTGTGTTTTCCCTATGGGTTAGGCCTGTTCTAGGTGAGAGATACTGGAGTTAAAAAAAAAAAAAATAGTTCTTATCCTCATATAACCTAAATTCTAGATAGAGAAAATAGAGAACAACGACGACAACAAAATACGCAACCTCTCAGGGGGTGATAAACAGCATGGAAAAAAATAAAGCAGAGTTTAAGGAAATGAGGAGAAACTATCAGAAGAGATGGAGAGGGGATAGACAGTGAGGTTAAGAAGAAAATCAAGATGAAATGGTGTCCCATTGTGTGGAAAATATTTCAAGAGGAGTGACAATTCTTTCAAATGCTTCAGAGAGGTCAGGTAAGCTGAGGACTGAGGACTGGACATTGTGTTTGACCATGTGGAGATCATGGAGCGGTGATGAGAAAAGCCAAATTAGTTTAAGTTCAAGAGAGGATGAGAGAAAAGGAAAGGGAAACCGAAAATACAGAAAACTCCTTTGTAGATGTTTTGCTGAAAAGAGGGGTTGAGGAATGGGGTGGTTACTGGAGGGAGATGAGGGCCACAGGAGATAACTTTTTTATGATAGGAAATATGACAGCATGTTTGGTGCTGACAGGGATGCCCCAGGACAATGGGAAAACTGATGACGTAGAAGAGAAGGGAAGCTGCTGTAATGATATCCTTGAATAGTTGAGATGGATGGATTCTTCTAGACCAGACTTAAAAATTCATGTCATTAGACATGTTGAGCATATACCCAGAATATATAGGCATCTAGACTTAAATTTTATTTATATTCTACAAGAGTAGCATGTTTCATATATTTCAAAGCACATATAAAAATATAACCAGATGCTTTGTAGAAAAAAATATAAAAATAGAAGCCCCAGCATTTTCTCCAAACACCCCATAGTCTTATACACATTCTCCTTAAAGTGCACACATTTAACTTTGGAGTTCTTACCTTTAGACAATGTCACTGTTTGGCACTGGTTTACCTAAAAGCAGCTGGAAGAAAAGAACTTGATTTTTCGAACTTGAGAATATGAGTTTTCCTCCTGTTTTGATTTCTGTCTAGGAAGCATTTTGACTTAACCAACCCTTTTCAAAGAGTAATAATTTTAAAATGTAACCAACTTGAGATGATTTAGTTAAAAGATCTAATTCATAAACAGGTTCTTCAAATGTTCCTAGAGGTTACTTTTGTCACACGTAATGTCACAAAAATGCAAAAAGTACTCAGAAAGGAGAACAACCAGATTTCGATTTTTATTTGTTGCCACTGGGTCACTTTTTTGAACCACAGGTCATTCCCATGGCTTTCTCTGAATCCATGAATGAAGGACAAAAGTATACAGAAGTATCCCATCGCTGGTATACAACAATAACCTTTGACCACATGATAGGAGAAGTGAGAAATGTAGCCAATTTTTTATTGTAGTTTCTGTGTAAACATATGGCAGAAACTACAGTTTCTGTGTAAACTGCCATATGTTCACACAGAAACTACAGAAAGTACAGAAACCTAAAATGAAAACTAAAAGTTGTCCCCAGGTTGAAAAGAGGAAAGAGTTTCAGTGATAGACACTGGAGCTTTGCTCAGAAGACTTCATTCTCTGGAAGATGTTTTTGCTAATTATAAGGCTGAAATTACTGGCACAGACTTTTTTCGCGATTGGGTGATATAACATAATAAAACAATGGTGTCGAGTGGAACCACTGTGAAAGTCTTTAAGGTGGTTAAAGGAATCATTCCTGTAGTTCCAGTGTAATCCCGGTTGCAGATTAACATCGTCAGGTATGTCAGAGACCCCTGAAGTACAGTCATCACATTCACAGTGTGTGGATCCCCATCTTGAAGGGACAGAATGCTCTTAAATCAGTCTCTCCATCGCAGGGGGCGGCATCAAGTTCCACATTTCCACTCGGGAGCCCTCCTTCTCCTGACGGCTGGGGCTGTAGGTTCCCTGAGTTGCCCTTTTGTTGGAGGTGACAACAGAAGCAACAATGGCCAGCAAGAGGATCAGTAACAAGGCGAGGGTCACTGAGCCAATAGCGGTGAAAATGTCCGAGATCAAGTCATCTGCCAACTGGAAAGATTGAAATCATTGGGATGCGCATTCTACAGCAAAGGCAAATAAATATTCAGGACAATGGAACTACCCAGGAATGAAGACCAACCAGAGCAAGCTGGTACCACTCAGTACTGTAAAAAGACCAAGGTATTAAAAGAAAGATTTTCTTATTCTCAAATCATTTGCAAGTGATCATATATCTAGCATCTAAAGTCTACAGTCAGAAAATTTGGCATGAAATATCTACTGTATTTGCTCAGTCTCTTAATCTCAGTGACTGAGATCATTCACGTAGCAACAAAGGCAAAAGATGAGCCCACATTTATATTTGTAAAATGATTCTAGATCTATAGCCACGTATTATTCATGATCTCTTTCTTCCCTTGCCAAAAGTTCTGATTTGGGACTGAAGAAATGGTTGTTTTACAGTTTTGTTTCGTTTTGTTGTTTGGGGAAAGGAAACAAATTAAATTAGTTGGGTCTTGTGGGAAAAATTCTTGAGACAGAGGAGGGACTGTGACACGCTGGTTTCGCCCAGAGGTTTCCACAGGAATCACTGATTCGGATTCGACATGGCAATTGAATGGTTGTAAAGGCGCATGCGCTTAACGCTGACTCCAAGCATCTAAGCAACAGAAAGCGGCAGGTAGAGCCCTGTCCAAGGGAGCTGGATCCTGGGCTCTCAAAGTTGGTATTTTTACACAGTGGTTTGATTAATGTTAATCCTGATGTGTTTGCAAAACACTCTTTAGCAAACCCGAACTCTATCAGTTTAACAATGGGTAACATGAAACTGGGACTGAGTTGCATAGAAATATTAAAGACAGAAAGCAATTACTGTTTGAATTTTTAAACTGATTTTTTCAAAGACGTATTTCTGTCAGAGTAAATCAGGAGAAAACTCTTTTACCTTCTCATTTAGCTTTCTCTAGGACCCATCCCCACGTTACCAAACCAATCTATTACAAATGAAATCTGTTTAACATCCTAGAGAGTTTAAGTATCTTTTCTATCCTTAGTCTCTGCTTTTTGCTCCCTGTGACTTGGTTTAAATTATTATATAATTAATATAATACTCTAATATCTTCATAGCATTGTCTGGGATCTACTCACAATAAGCCTTGTTCAAATGTGGTTCATTAGTTTGTGCATTCATTCAGCAATACTTATTGACCATTTACTGAGTATGCACTGAGCAAGGAAATGAAAATACCAAGACAAATACAAGTTTGGAATCTGGAGCTCAAATTCTGGAAATAGGAGAAGTGGGAGACACACACGCACACACACACACACACACACACAACCATAATACATTACAGATAGGTGTTATGATGATGTGATGAATTGTCTTGGGGCGTAGGTGGAGCAAGACTGGAATGAGACATGATTGTCCTTTGAAGGATTAATGGATGCTCAAGTACTCCAAGGAGGAAATTCCACTTTAATGAGACACTCTCGGTGGCTCACACCTGTAATCCCAACACTTTGGGAAACTGAGGCGGGCAGATCACCTGAGGTCAGGAGTTCGAGACCAGCCTGGCCAACATGGTGAAACCCCATCTCTACTAAAAATACAAAAATTAGCAGGGCGTGGTGGCGGCTGCCTGTAATCCCTACTACTTGAGAGGCTGAGGCAGAAGAATCGCTTGAACCTGAGAGGCAGAGGTTGATGTAGCAGACATCATGTCACTGCACTCCACCCTGGGTGACAGAGCCAAACTCTGTCTCCAAACAAGAACAAGAACAAAAACAAAATATAAAAGGCAAGAAGATACAAAAGTCCTTAGAATTTAGGGAAACAGTAAGAAACCCAGTGTGACCGAAGACATTGACCATGAATGTGTATGTTTGAATTGGGAAAGGATGAAAAGAGTTGGGGAGAGTAAACACTGTAAAGTAGAAGGATCTTGTCAAGAAATGTGAAAGTCACACTGAACTCAGACTTTTTCCTGTAGTCAGTGAGGAGCCACTGAAGATATTTAAGCAAAAGCATGACAAGATAAGATCTGGTAACAGGGTGGAGGATGGGAGATAGTGTAGGTGGGGAAGAAACTGGAGGCAGAGCAGTTAGTTTATCTTATTAGTCATGATAAGAGATTAGCTAGTTCTAAATTTAGCAAAGGAGTGAGAATTGAAGGGAAAGAATGGTTGAGAGAGATTTCTGAGGTATATTCAGCATCACTCCGTGTCAGACTGTGTGGGGTAGTGGGCAAGAGAGGAAGGATGAAGATGGCTGGTGATACCACATTAGATGAGCAGGTGGATTGGGATGTCAATCATTGTAACTGGGTTCACATGAGGAAAAATTGGGTTCACATGAGGTTTGTGTAGGAAGAATATGAGGTCAGGTTGGGAAATGCTGGTCTTAGGTGCCTTGGAGACATTCAAGAATATAGTACTATTAGATCATTAGGAACACATTTACGACCCCATCTCCCCTTCACAATACTGTCAAAAATTCTGGGTTATGGCAACTTTTCATCCTCCAATGACTGGAGCTTTTGAAGTAAAGCATGTAGAATTTGAGAGAGTTCAGTAGTTTTTTAGAAAAATAGTTTATGTCAACTAGAGGGCAAGCTCTCCATCCATACTGTCTGGCCATGCTTTTGTAAATAATTATATGTTTTATCAATAAAGATAACTCTGGCCTGGGAAAGAGGAACAGAACCATAGAGTTGGGCTTGAAAGGTCAAAAGGCTGGGACACAGAAGGGCAGATGAAATCTGACCAGCAAAACACCTTAGTACTATCCAGTGATCTTTAGAAAATGCACACTCTTGTTCTTAGATGTTGATTTCATCTTAATCGGTCTGGTAAATTATGTCATCTGTTGGAGGAAATGGCAGTTCTCCTGGATGAGAGAGCTGGGAGTGTCCGCACCCATGCACACAGGAGAAAAATCATTTGGTTTGTCTCCGTTTTCTAAACTTTTCCAGGCCCTTTTCTTCTCATTCAGCCTGAGATTGATTACATTGGGTAAACTGAGGCTGCCTAGATCCTCTCATCTGCTATTCTGCAACAGGAGAGGAAGAGGGACTCATGGGGGTGGGTCCTGAGTCCTTGTTAGTATCCCAATTCAGGTGGAACCAGAGGGCTGACCTGTTTCACGTATTTTGGGACTCCTGAGAAACCAAGTCCTTCATCTACATTGCTTTGCTGTCCTTAAAAATGTGATAAAAATAAAAGAGCAAATTCAAGACCTGGATCCAGCCCCACTTCTGCCAGTCCTGGCTGTGTAATGAAGTGGTTAAGAGATCAGTCTTTATAGGCAGAGACCTGGATTTGATTCGTGGCTCTGCCAAATACTTGTGCAAACACAGCGAGTTGTTTCACCTCTGAGGAACTCATTTTCATCACCTATAAAATGGAATATTAATATCTATTTCAAAGGATGGGACCAAATAAAACACAAAGAATGCAAAATACAAAAAGCACAGCCTATAGGAAGTTCTCAAATACATAAACATAGTAGTAGTCATTAGTATACCATTTATCATTATCCCTAATTCTACTTGCTTTTAAAAGATAAACTAGAATTCCTTCAGGACCTTGCAGTATGACCAAGGGAGCAAACCTACAAACCCAGTATTGCAATTCCCAGTCTCATATAAAGTTTTTGATGAACGAGTTCCCCTAACTGTATCAAATAGGGCATGTCATTAAGCTTTAGAGTGAACTGAATGAGTAGGGTTTTGAAATCGCCTCTTCAGGGCCCTTTGCTTTTAAATTCCCATGGTTGAAAGGCTTTTTTTTGCTCCACTATTCTTCAACTGTGCTTAAAATACACGGCACTAGGATGGATCTTTTGATAATTGAAAGTGCTGGGACACATGAACTGACGATGGAGGCCTCCAGGTGCAGGACGAGATTTAAGGCCAGCCCTATTTGGATTGGTTGTGCTCTAACACTGTGCTTTTGAATAACCTTTTCCTGAAAAGACATACCTCAAATTAATTATAAATATCATGTAAAGTTGTTTTTTTCCCCTAAAAAATGACATGCTGCTATCTGTAGTCAGTTATCATATTAACCACTTTTTAAACATGTATATTGTATATATGATTAATTTAAACTGTGATTACTTTGAACTCCATATCTGCAGAATAAAATAAATAGATGTTTCATTTGTTCTCCTCAAAGAGAATTTATTCTGAAACATTAACTGGGTTCTGGCCTATATAGGACCCAAGCAAGGTTATGCCGTGGTATTCGATGGTGAAACCATCAAAACCTATTTTGAAACTTCCATCCTGATTATTGTATGCTGGAATGTCGTAGCACCTTACGTTAATGTGTGTTTTCCTTTTAATCCCAGAAAAGAAATTTCATACTGTTTCTTCTGAAGGGGAACTAGAAACAGCATGCACTTGCTAAGCAGACAGAAAGGGATTTGAATCCAGTTTCGCTACTTGTTTAGTATACTTAGCCGATATTTACTGTTTTCTCACTTCTCTCAGAAATGTCATAATAATGAAAAAGAAAACTCAAGGCCTGGGATGTAGCCCTACCTCTGCCACTCCTGGCTGTGTAATGAAGTGGTTAAGAGTTCCGCTCGCATACCATTTTCCCACAGTATATGTAGACTAAGTATACTAAACGGGGACAACAATTCCCATGTCTTAGAATTGTTCTGAGAATTATAGCATTCAGTGGATAAAGAGCTTCTCATAGGACATACACACAGTACGAGAACTTTGATCCATGTGGTTGCTCTTGTTTATTACCCCGAGTGACCTTCCCCTGATTGATTTTCTTGATCCTGTTTGGATTTCAGAACTCCTACCATCCACTCAGGGCCGAACTTGTGAACAAGGAGGTGCTTTGGGTTATCACTCTCACTGTGCTGATGTGGCGCTGGTAGAAGGATGTGCAATCTGGGCCTATCAGAATCAACTGTTACTAATTGCTTGAGAGTTCATCTAATTTGGAAAACACAAAATGAGCTGGAAATAAAAGAAATGAGACAAATTCTGTTGTCAGCATCAGGACCTATCTTTCATGATATTTAGGGCCAATGACAGCATTTGAAATAATGTGAAGACAATAAACATATCAGAAGGAGTCCTGAAAAAATATGAAGCATTGCAGGATGTTTTGGAAAATATAACCTCATACTTCCAAGTGAATGGAGGTGCAAACATGAAAGCTTTGACTTAAAGTGAGGGAATTCAAGAACTAACGGTGCCACCATCACCCCCCTGAGGTCCTTTCTCTCATCTCTGCGTTTTATAAAACCAACAGAAGTATGTTTGTGGTTAAAAATGGAGGCAATATTTGGGGTTAAAAACTGGCTCCTGGAAAACACTACAGTGCAGTGAATTACTTCAAGTCTTTCCTGGAATTCAGTTGTATGTATATCAGTTACATAGAAATATGTGGAGACAGTTTAAGATGGCAAGTTAAAATGTTTGAATGTGCCAATTGATTACAGGTTACATTCCAGCTTCAATATGTGCATTTTTGAAACTAGTTGTGTCTGTGTGTGTATTTAGCGTTACATCGAATAACCAAGTAAGACCATTATGTGCAATTAAGAGAATTAGTGATTCATGGAAAAATTACTTTAAACACATTGTGTCTTTCACACGCCAGTTAGAATATTTATCTTCCGTCTACATATATAAAGCAAAATAAAGGCATCTCTTGAATGCTCATCCTCTAAATTTTTTAAAAATGAATACAACTTCGAAGAGCAGTTCTTGTGAATTGCTATTCTGACAAGTAGATCGTCAATTTGGTGGATGGTAAAAACCTCCCACACAGACCTCAGTCCTTGAACTATATCTTATCAGTGAATTGTTAGAAACGGCTGTTTCCATAGTAATACTGAATATGTGCCAAAACTCTGTTTTTAAAATTAATATTGCTATAGCAGCCAATTTTCAATCATAAATACACTGTCCACTTTACAGTCATAAGGGGAAAATAAGGTATTAAAAAGCCAAAAGACAGGACTCGGGAAGTGTCCTGGGATAAGGAGGAGGCTATCCAGCCAGATGCTCCTTTCACCAAATAAAAGGCTTAGGAATGTGAAGAAAGGACGGCGATCAGAGAGCCACCAGGCACCTTTCCCTCTAAGCAGCAGACCGACAGCAGGGAACAGGGGAGGGAGGGATCTGCACTGCATGCTGAGTATCATTTTCTCCTTGGCACTGCCCCATCTCTTCATCTGGCTGCTCTGCTTCTCCCAGAAAACAGATAAGCTCCCACTGGGATTGCTGAGAACAGAACAATGGTGAGCTACGGCCCCCTCCAAGGGCTGTAAGACTGCAGTTAGCAGGGTTTGAAGTCCTTGCTGGAAAAACAAGGAATCCAATATAAAGGCTTTTTCATTAATTCTCACCACGTGATTACAATTTCTTTTAACTCTGCTGATTGGGGGTCATCAAAAAGCCAGGGGAGGAATAACTGAGCTGAGATGGGACCGTCCAGGGAACCACAACCTGGAAGATGCTTCCTGGGAAGCTTCTGATATGATTTCCACACCAGAAGGAATAGTATAGCTACAATAGGAAGAAAGAGGCTAGAACAGCTACTGTGGAAATTTCTTGTGGATACATTGGAGATAAATGAGAAAAAAAAAAAACTGATTTAACATAAGGATATATATTTGGAATTATAGTTCCAGGTTAAAAAATCAACCTCTTAACATTAACTCAAGCATGACATATTTCCTCTTGTAGACCTTTAGGGAAAGTGCCCAGTGACACTGAGATTTGACATGTGCTGTGACATTGGTCATAAATAGGCAAGTTTATTCCTGCATTCAACAAATTGTGTAATCACAATGCTAGCTAGAAGTAGAGTGCTGAGCCAAACAGTCCCTGGCAGGAGCCAGTATAGGCATTGGATCCGTGAAAATAAGTATCAAGCAAAAGCCCTGATAATTCACAACCTCTCTCCTACTTAGGATACCAGATTTTAGGCAGAAGCACAGATGCAGCTAGAAGTTTGAGGACATTGCTTTCATATTTTTCTCTCCATAAGCAGGTGGTATCAGTGATAGCATTGTTTTCTTTGGAGCACATGGCCTTGTGAATAAAAATTATCGCCTTGTCTCATACAAGAACCAAATCCGAGCAGCTCAAACTCAGTTATATTTCATTATGCTTTGTAAATTTATTGTTGAAAGATAATGGCCAGCCATTTCTTCTGACCCTGTGTCAGTGGTTCGCCAGATGTTTTTAACACAGAAGACGCTTTAATTCTCCTAATAACTCAACTAGGTAGGTGTTACTATTTGCTGTCACCTTCTTCGGGAGACCTTCCCTGACCATCCTCTTTGATTGCAATCAGCTTTCATTCTCTCAAGTACGCAGTACCAGGTGAAGTCTATAGCGTTTATGTCTGTCTCCTGCTGTAATGGAAGCTCCATTCAGGTGCAGATATTTGCCTTCCTTGTTCCCAGTTGTTTCCCTGGCACCTGGAACAGCGTCTGTTCCACAAAGACATTGCAGACTGCCACTTGGCAGAAGAGAGTTAAAAGTCAGAGCTTGTCCAGCAGCATGCAATGAGCTATTGACTTTATCAACACAGAGCTTCTGCCTCTTGGGATTTTTAGCTAATAAAAACCTCAGCATGTGTCCAGCAGAGGAATGGAAGCAGCAAGGGGAGGTGCCATCTCCGAGGTGCTGAGGCAGGAATTGGTGTGGCAGGTAAGGAATAATATGACCAAGGAGCCAACCAGACATGAATACAGTTGAGCATTATTCCTTTTTGTGAAATCAACAAACAATGTGTTTGTTTTTACCTTTTCCTCCCCCTCGTATCTAGAATGGAAACGTTATCAAGTGACACAATCAGGAGCTGCTAGTGGGGATTAAAAACAAAAATAAAGGTAAAAAATAAGCCACAGCCAGCTATCATTTGCTACATGTGAATTATTCTTTTTGTTTCTGTTAGGTGAACTACCGGACATTAGCTTGGCCTATTTTGGTCTCAGAAAAGCTATGTGGACATTCATGCTTCTCTCCCTTTTTTTTCTTTTCTTCTCTTTATTTCATTTTAGAAAACAGTGGTTGCTAACTAAAGATTCAGAGCGTGTAACCCATTCAGTGCTATGAGCTGCAAGCACTTGTAGTTTTCAAAGCACATCCTTTTCATCTCTTCATTACTCTATTCCCAGACCCATTTGTAA
>NW_012099566.1:227116-231033 GCF_000951045.1 Mandrillus leucophaeus
GCCCAGTGACACTGAGATTTGACATGTGCTGTGACATTGGTCATAAATAGGCAAGTTTATTCCTGCATTCAACAAATTGTGTAATCACAATGCTAGCTAGAAGTAGAGTGCTGAGCCAAACAGTCCCTGGCAGGAGCCAGTATAGGCATTGGATCCGTGAAAATAAGTATCAAGCAAAAGCCCTGATAATTCACAACCTCTCTCCTACTTAGGATACCAGATTTTAGGCAGAAGCACAGATGCAGCTAGAAGTTTGAGGACATTGCTTTCATATTTTTCTCTCCATAAGCAGGTGGTATCAGTGATAGCATTGTTTTCTTTGGAGCACATGGCCTTGTGAATAAAAATTATCACCTTGTCTCATACAAGAACCAAATCCGAGCAGCTCAAACTCAGTTATATTTCATTATGCTTTGTAAATTTATTGTAGAAAGATAATGGCCAGCCATTTCTTCTGACCCTGTGTCAGTGGTTCGCCAGATGTTTTTAACACAGAAGACGCTTTAATTCTCCTAATAACTCAACTAGGTAGGTGTTACTATTTGCTGTCACCTTCTTCGGGAGACCTTCCCTGACCATCCTCTTTGATTGCAATCAGCTTTCATTCTCTCAAGTACGCAGTACCAGGTGAAGTCTATAGCGTTTATGTCTGTCTCCTGCTGTAATGGAAGCTCCATTCAGGTGCAGATATTTGCCTTCCTTGTTCCCAGTTGTTTCCCTGGCACCTGGAACAGCGTCTGTTCCACAAAGACATTGCAGACTGCCACTTGGCAGAAGAGAGTTAAAAGTCAGAGCTTGTCCAGCAGCATGCAATGAGCTATTGACTTTATCAACACAGAGCTTCTGCCTCTTGGGATTTTTAGCTAATAAAAACCTCAGCATGTGTCCAGCAGAGGAATGGAAGCAGCAAGGGGAGGTGCCATCTCCGAGGTGCTGAGGCAGGAATTGGTGTGGCAGGTAAGGAATAATATGACCAAGGAGCCAACCAGACATGAATACAGTTGAGCATTATTCCTTTTTGTGAAATCAACAAACAATGTGTTTGTTTTTACCTTTTCCTCCCCCTCGTATCTAGAATGGAAACGTTATCAAGTGACACAATCAGGAGCTGCTAGTGGGGATTAAAAACAAAAATAAAGGTAAAAAATAAGCCACAGCCAGCTATCATTTGCTACATGTGAATTATTCTTTTTGTTTCTGTTAGGTGAACTACCGGACATTAGCTTGGCCTATTTTGGTCTCAGAAAAGCTATGTGGACATTCATGCTTCTCTCCCTTTTTTTTCTTTTCTTCTCTTTATTTCATTTTAGAAAACAGTGGTTGCTAACTAAAGATTCAGAGCGTGTAACCCATTCAGTGCTATGAGCTGCAAGCACTTGTAGTTTTCAAAGCACATCCTTTTCATCTCTTCATTACTCTATTCCCAGACCCATTTGTAACCAATTCCCCTACCATTCTGTTCAAATTTCTCTCTTCTGCATTCCCACAGTCACAATCCTGGCCCAAGGCATAACTGTCTTCTCCCTAGGTAATTCATCTATCCTCTATACACTTATTTCCTCCAGAATCTACATCCTCTATCCAGCCCCACAGAGAACAATGACCGTACTTACCTGACTAGGAAGCCCTGGGAACGAACTATATCAAACCTATCCATATCAAATATAAATTGCTAATTTCAATTGTATTTCTTTGTTTGTTTGTTTATTTTGAGACAGGGTCTCACTCTGTCGCCCAGGCTGGAGTGCAGTGGCTCAATCTTGGCTCACTGCAGCCTTGACTTCCCGGGCTCAAGCAATTCGCCCACCTTGGCTTCCCAAAGTGCTGGGATTACAGGCATGCGCCACCCCACCCAACAATTTTTAAATTGAGCCTCTTTACTAATGAGTCCCATTTCCTCATGAGGGTCACCATCAGTTGCAGCCTACTAGTGCTGGGAGTTCCAGCAGAGCAACTCTCTTTACCTGCCCCTTTTCAAACAGGAATCACCTGCTCTTGCCAAACCACTTCTCCATCCTGAAACATGCCGTTTATTCAATCATGCCTCTCCTCTTCTTAAAAGACAGTTCAAACTTTCTCTACTTTGCAAAGCCTCTCTAGGGAAGCCCATGTGACTCCACTCACCTGTGACTCTTACACAGCAATGTCCAGGGCCAGCACATTTTTGAGAAGAGCTGTAGCTAGGCCTGCCTGGCATAGCATATGCACATGAATGTGTAGCTGTTGTTTAATGTGAGTTAAGCCAAATCCATCCCTCCCTTAAGCACTCTAAGGCATGACTATTCGTTACTCTGGAACTTTCCAATAATATAAAACGCAGTGCTTTGCGCAAATGGCTGATCAATTGTTATTGACTCACACACTTGTAATGCTGATTGCCCTGTTTAACACATTATTAAGTTCTTCTCAGTCATAAGAAGAGTTCTGTATAGCCCAGAAAGTTTGTTTGTGGTGAAATTCATTCATTCATTTATTCATGCTTTCATTTACTTACTTAACAAATTATTACCGAATGCCTTCAAAGTTTCAGACAGCATATTAGATCCTGGAGATATGGAAGTAAAAGGCATAACCATTATCTTTAAAATAATTCACTATTTAGTGGTAGTGCCTGGGGGTGGGGCAGCTATATAAACAATTACAGTTCCATATGGGTGGTGTTAGTTTAGAGGTGAATATGAAGGAAAAACAAGGAGAAAGGAAGGTGCCTCATGGCATCTCTAAGTTTCTCAAAGGAAGTTGCTGGGAGAATGAGGTAAAGAAGTGTGTTTTAGGCTGAAGGAATCACCATGATCCAATTGCTTTAAGGAGAACAAAAAGCATGCCTGTGGTTCTGGGACATTTCCTGCATGCCTGCAAAACTTTACAGAAGGGTAACTCCTTATGCAGAGCCACAAATGGAGAAGAAATAGAATAGGAAGTGGCAGACAGCTCATGTGCCAGGGAAGTGTTTACCAAAACTGGGCATGTAACCCATCTAGATACCATGTCAAGAAACCTGACTTCCTCTCTCTCAGGAGGGCCAGAATGGAGGGAGCAATTTCATGTGTACTCGCTGCTGGTCCTTTCCTAGCCTGATGACTTATATCACTTTTTCTAAACATAGTAGCTTCATTATTTCAGTTCCCTTTTTATGCATCTGCTGGGTCCTCTGCTAACCTGCATTTTGTAGTGCAGAAAAAGATTGGAGTTTCTTCATATCCCATTTCTGCCATACTAAATAATTTTAGAAGACAAGGGATAAATATGCCAATTGATTTTATACAGAATTCCAGAAGCAAGAGAATATTCAGTGGCAAAAGGAATAAAAGGGCAGGGGACAGTTTGAGGTAAAAAAGGTACTAAAAAGACATGCCAACTGATGACTAAATGCAATTGATTGTATCCTGGATTTAAAAAATCTATAAAGGACATTATTGGGACAATTAGGAAGTCTGAATATGGATAGTATATAAGATGTTAAATTTCTTGAATACGATACTAGCATTGTGGTTATAGAAGGAAATCCTCTTTCTTAAGAGACACTAAAATACTTAGTGGTAAAGTGTCATGACATCTGCAATCTACTTTCTAATCACTGAGCAAAAAAAAAACCAAAAAAAACAAAAAAAAAACCAAACATGTATAGGGACAGAGATAAAGCAAAAGTATCAAAATGTTAAAAAGTTGGTAATCTGGGTTAAAGATTTACATGCATTAGTTGTAACTTTATTTTCCAATTCTCTTTAGGTTTGCATTTTTTTCCAAGCAAAATGTTGGAAAAGTAATAATTTAACAAACACTTTTTATAAAGAAAATAGTTCCTCCAACCCCCATATTTGCAGATCTTGCTTCTTCCATTACCCCTTCCTTGGCTATTCCAGGCCTTGCTTATTTCTCTCTGCTCTACACTTTTATTGCACAATAAATCTTACTGT
>NW_012099566.1:231083-279648 GCF_000951045.1 Mandrillus leucophaeus
ACATTTTTGAGAAGAGCTGTAGCTAGGCCTGCCTGGCATAGCATATGCACATGAATGTGTAGCTGTTGTTTAATGTGAGTTAAGCCAAATCCATCCCTCCCTTAAGCACTCTAAGGCATGACTATTCGTTACTCTGGAACTTTCCAATAATATAAAACGCAGTGCTTTGCGCAAATGGCTGATCAATTGTTATTGACTCACACACTTGTAATGCTGATTGCCCTGTTTAACACATTATTAAGTTCTTCTCAGTCATAAGAAGAGTTCTGTATAGCCCAGAAAGTTTGTTTGTGGTGAAATTCATTCATTCATTTATTCATGCTTTCATTTACTTACTTAACAAATTATTACCGAATGCCTTCAAAGTTTCAGACAGCATATTAGATCCTGGAGATATGGAAGTAAAAGGCATAACCATTATCTTTAAAATAATTCACTATTTAGTGGTAGTGCCTGGGGGTGGGGCAGCTATATAAACAATTACAGTTCCATATGGGTGGTGTTAGTTTAGAGGTGAATATGAAGGAAAAACAAGGAGAAAGGAAGGTGCCTCATGGCATCTCTAAGTTTCTCAAAGGAAGTTGCTGGGAGAATGAGGTAAAGAAGTGTGTTTTAGGCTGAAGGAATCACCATGATCCAATTGCTTTAAGGAGAACAAAAAGCATGCCTGTGGTTCTGGGACATTTCCTGCATGCCTGCAAAACTTTACAGAAGGGTAACTCCTTATGCAGAGCCACAAATGGAGAAGAAATAGAATAGGAAGTGGCAGACAGCTCATGTGCCAGGGAAGTGTTTACCAAAACTGGGCATGTAACCCATCTAGATACCATGTCAAGAAACCTGACTTCCTCTCTCTCAGGAGGGCCAGAATGGAGGGAGCAATTTCATGTGTACTCGCTGCTGGTCCTTTCCTAGCCTGATGACTTATATCACTTTTTCTAAACATAGTAGCTTCATTATTTCAGTTCCCTTTTTATGCATCTGCTGGGTCCTCTGCTAACCTGCATTTTGTAGTGCAGAAAAAGATTGGAGTTTCTTCATATCCCATTTCTGCCATACTAAATAATTTTAGAAGACAAGGGATAAATATGCCAATTGATTTTATACAGAATTCCAGAAGCAAGAGAATATTCAGTGGCAAAAGGAATAAAAGGGCAGGGGACAGTTTGAGGTAAAAAAGGTACTAAAAAGACATGCCAACTGATGACTAAATGCAATTGATTGTATCCTGGATTTAAAAAATCTATAAAGGACATTATTGGGACAATTAGGAAGTCTGAATATGGATAGTATATAAGATGTTAAATTTCTTGAATATGATACTAGCATTGTGGTTATAGAAGGAAATCCTCTTTCTTAAGAGACACTAAAATACTTAGTGGTAAAGTGTCATGACATCTGCAATCTACTTTCTAATCACTGAGCAAAAAAAAAACCAAAAAAAACAAAAAAAAAACCAAACATGTATAGGGACAGAGATAAAGCAAAAGTATCAAAATGTTAAAAAGTTGGTAATCTGGGTTAAAGATTTACATGCATTAGTTGTAACTTTATTTTCCAATTCTCTTTAGGTTTGCATTTTTTTCCAAGCAAAATGTTGGAAAAGTAATAATTTAACAAACACTTTTTATAAAGAAAATAGTTCCTCCAACCCCCATATTTGCAGATCTTGCTTCTTCCATTACCCCTTCCTTGGCTATTCCAGGCCTTGCTTATTTCTCTCTGCTCTACACTTTTATTGCACAATAAATCTTACTGTTATTGATGGTCTTATCTCCTCTACTAGACACTAAGATATGGATCACATCACATGTTAGTTTCCTCACATATTTGGCCCTGGCCCTGCCTGCCTGTGCCTTGCACAGTGTTGGACACACAGTGGGTGTTCATGGACTTTCTTATGATTGACTGGTGTCACTGCTCTTAACCTATAAGCCGTACCTCGGTTCTCTTTTCATTCAGATTTCTTTCTTCTTTCCAACTTTCTTCAACTGGTTAAAAGCTACTATTAATTCATTCTCACATTAGGCAGAAAAAATAATGCAGGATCCCTGACATCCCTACGGCTTATCACATATCCCTTCAGCAGAGGTAATCTAGTCTGTGTCATCATATTTATTGCCCCCAAATCAAAACCAGTTGCCAAAGTAATGAAGGTCTATTGGTTTGTATTGACTTAATCCATGTCAGAGGAGCTTTAGGAGCATATAAGGATAATTTGACCAGCAAAAGGAAAGCCATAAAAATGATCAAAAAGCCAATAGATATGCTGAGAACACCAAGCTTATTTTACTGAGGATTTATGACCAATTTATCAGAAAATTATTTGGTCCAAGCCTACATTCGAATAAGTCTCTCAGTAATTCAGTAAAGATTCCAACCTCTGAAAAAAAATAGCCTCCTATAATGAGATACCCTAGTAACCCTAACTTGCAGCACATGTACTTTAATTTTCAACAGTTGTGAGACTGCAGTAAATCCAGCTTTTGAATCACTAGTCCCATTTATGCCTCAGACCTGCATTAAATTACTAGAGCCTGAACTGCCTCAGAGCAGAGCCAATGCATCGTCCCTTCAACCTGCATAAGTGTTGATTAATCAAATAGGGTTTAAATGTCGGATATACCCCAGATGGTAGCAGTGCCAACTCCTGCTGTGTCTCAGCAGAAGTAGATGCCAAATCACCAGACTCTGCCACACATGTCAGCTTTGCCCCAGTCCCAACTTTGGAGGTTGTATTTTATTGACCAGACTCAAATTGGCTTCCCCTCGTGTAGGTGATAAAGTGTGGCGTCAAGTCATCCATGTAAAATATATTATTTTAACTTTGACAGCTTGTCATTGAAGTCCTTGTTTATATAATCTATTGTGCCATTTACTCTATTCTTATTTTAAAAAGCATAGAAATAAAAACCTTTCTTTTAGTGTTTCGTTGATGAATGTCTATACTTTGTACCTTCTCTTAAATAATCTCAAAAGTAGCCATTTCTATTGCCACTGTCAGTTTACATCAAATTATCAGACTTTCAGTTTCGAACTCTGCCTAGTGGAAGATGAAAGACACACATCATGCTTTAATGGGAAGCCTTTCACTTCACAGCCTTCTCTCTTCAAAATAGTTTGAGACTTGGTATGTCTAAACAGAGATGGATCCTGTGAAGCTGAGAGGCTGATCAGATCCCAAGTGAACATTTCTAAAACCTATGAACTCAAAGCAACTTAAAACACCAAGCAACCTGACAACCAGCAAAGATAGAAACTTTCATATTATGAGGATTTATTGAAATAGTATTTAGTTTTAGAACTAAGGTTTCTTTCAGAAGTCAGTCTTTCATAAGCCATTTGGTAAAAGTCTATAGGTTTTAAAGTTAGCAGAATTAAAAAACAAAACAAAACAAAACAAAACAAAAAAACCTTATGTATGACTTTACTAACAGTTCACCAAAATACCCCAAAGCACAACAAAAACGAAGATTAGGTTTTCATTTGTATTGAGGAATCTAAAGCATTTATTCTTAGAGGGGACAAAAATAAAGTCTAACAGCATTTTCCTATTAGTTTAAAAATACTGCTAAACTAAAATTGCTCCATCTCTATGTATAAATTTAGCACAGAATTTAATAACCTACTATAAAATTAGATCATACAATAAAGCTAAAGTGAGTATTTTATGCTTTGCGATCTCTAAGTCTGTGTTACATATGGTACGTAGGGTAATTATGATATTCACAATGACCACATCTTTTTTTGAAATAATAGTTTGAGACCCTTGCCCAAGGAAAGGTGGGAAGTAGAAGTGACAAGAACTGTGTTCCTTTGCTACAAAAGGCTCCAAAGACAAATTGCATGACAAGTTCTCTTCTCCCTTAGGCACTGGTTAATTTTTGGAGACTGTTTTAATAAAATGAAGATCAGGTTATCTGTTTACTAAGCAGCTCTCACATCTATTTAAGAAAAAAATGAGATAACCTGGATAATGTGCTTGATTATATTTTATTTCTATAATTTGCTATTCATACTCTCAAAATATAGTTTTTTTTCTGAATAATTCTTGTCTCATATTTGGTTTCGTATTGACATGAATTATTTACATTATTTCTGAATTTTGAAGTAATTGCTTAGAGAAAATATTCCTCTTAGTGACTTAAATAATCTGAAACAGGGAAATTTTATTTTTTTTAACTCCCAAGGAGACATAGAATTGAGTGTTCAAACTATAAACTAAGCCTCTTCAATTTTGTGGTGCAGCACAACTCTCTCTACTTTTTCCCATACCCCAAATAACACTCCCACTGCCCCTTTAAAAAAAAAATATTTCCCTTGGGTCTATAACTTTTCTATTCAATCACCATTTAGATTGCTTGTCCTCAGGGATATGGCTGAGTTAGGAGCCTCAGGAAGAAAACCATGATTAGTCACTAGGCTTGAAAAATCCTCCCCAATCCTGTTTCCAAGGATTGATGCCAATTCTCCAAACGTGCTCAGTGCTCATGTTCTTTTCAGGGTCATTCTGCTTGTACAGCACAGATTAAACACACAGCCTTAGTATTTTCAGTGTTGTGAGGAGACGCATTTACATTCCACTGACAGTGCTGGGTGTAAAAGGAAGCCATCTGCTGTGATTTAGCAACACAAGGAGGAGCTACAACTTTGACAAGCGAGAAAGAGTTGCAGCATAGCTCAACTCAGTCCAGGTCCTCTTTGTGAGGTGGACCTGAGCAGAAATCACCTCAATATTAAAAGGCATTTTTATTAAGTCGTTCTAAGACGTTGGTCTTCTATTAAATGTTTCAATGTTCTCTTTCACTAAAATTCGTTTGCTACTATTTGTTAGGGTTCTTTTACTAGTTTCAGGAACTCAGAGTAAATATATAAATTCTATGACAAAGATGAAACCTAGGTCTTTGATTCTTTGAGCTTCCTACCCAAGTAGTTAATCTTTCCTGTATTTGGTTCATTTTCTACACTGGGATTACCTGCAAAATACATTAGAACTAAAAGGTGGAACATAGGGATATGGAAAAAGTAACTACAAGCTGAGGATTTAATATTTTCTGGCATTTTACATGCCATCTCTTAATTTTCACCACAATCTAATGATACAGAGATTATTGCATATATTTAAAAGATGATTTAAGCAATTCATCCAAAGGCACACAGTTAGTAAGCAGCTTAGAATCCAAATTATCAGGGCTTGTTTAATTACGCACAGCTGCATCCTTAGAGCACTATATAAATGTAACCCCAAATCTACCCCATAATTTCAACTGTATTACCCTTAGTTGGCATATTTGCAGACTGAAAGAAGAGTAAAAATCGTTATTTTATATTTCAGGTCTCTTACTGTGCACAGTGCTTATGTAACCAATCATGCTTCTCTGATTACTGATGTTTGTTTAGGTTTTTTTTTTTTTTTTGGACTTTGCATGTGAGAATAACTTCAATAAAGTAGGCTGATGGGTGGAAAGGTTTTGTTTTGAGTTCTAGGAAGGTGCCTAGCACACAGTAGGTGTCGGGAGGTACACTGTCTTTACAAGCAGTGTCTGCACAGACCTAGAAAAATTCAGCAGGAGAACAAAGAAAAAACTCCTTCCATAATGCACAACTTTCAGTCCTATGCTTTTAACATCCCAGTATGTCTATCAAGAAGTAAAACAACTAAACAATGAATAAAATCTCCCGGGGTTGTGGCTCATATAAAACAGCCATGTGCTCCCCTCCAGTTTTAACACAGTATCATCAGGCGATGATTAAGAAGGTAGCTGTTTCAGTGCTTCAGTGTCAGGAAACAAGGTATCAAGCCAACAACTTCCTTGTTAGGTGCAGCACTTAGATTGCAGCCATGTTTTGCTTCCAACTGTAAATATTAACCGTGAAGAAAAAAAAAAAAGAGATCTGCATTGGCTATAGGCTGCCTGAGCTCAGCATATTACATGACACTCTGAGCGTTATTTGCTGAGCTGTAGATAATTGTACTTCTTGTTAACAAGTTGCCATGTATTTTCACTCCATCAGCAGGTTCTTGAATCAATGCTTAGATTAGGTTTGACTACATCAGCACAATTTGACTTTGATGAAAAGTTTGAAATTTATGCGTAATTAAAAATTACACATCAATTTCCTAATTTTCCAGAAAAGGCAGCTAATCCTTTTGGATGCTATAGCATTTATACCTTGTCCCTCATAACACACTGGCTCCTTTGCCTATAACTCACTAAAGGAGTGTGTAATGTTTTTAGGACCAAGGGGAGTATTTCGGGGCAAACTGAGGGAGTCCTTTCACATGTCACCCATTGCCAAGAGGATTTAATGTTTCCAGGAGCATAGGGGAACTTCGGAGTTGTTTTTCTACTCCTTTTGAGACACTAAGTTTCAAAACCGTTTTAAAGCAGCTTATATTTCCTTACAGATTAATGTAAAAATGGCCTGAAAATAATTTGAATCATTTATTAAAACATACACACATATTCCACTATGTATAAGGTATATCAGTATTATATATAGTGCCTGAATTCAGTAAATGCCAATTGATGAGGATGGTAATACAGTCGTCCATAAAATGCTCCTAAAGTTATTTCATTGCAATGGCACATTTCTGCCTATAAAAAGTCTAAGGCAAAAAGCTTATTCTACACTATCATGCACAAAATCAAGAGCGACAACATTACAGGTGTATAAAATGTGGAGAAGTCAAACTATTTAACTTATAAGAACATACTTTTGCATTTGTGTAGCATAAATTCTAATTGGCATGTCCTGCGCCATGAGCTCCTGCAATTCATGGCATGCTACGCTTTTGTCTTAATGTACAATTTCAAGACCCATACATTTCTATATTGAGAAAACTATTCAAACAACATGCCATCTTTTCCTCCTTTTCCTGTCAACTTCAGAGTTCATGATGTTTTGCAGGTGCTGAAATTTTTTTGAACGGAACTGACAAATTAGATGGCATTGTAAAACAAATGCAGCACTCCTGGACATAAATGACGAGTAAGGTCTGATATATCCAGGTGCAACTTGGATTGTTTGCCAGGTAGAGGGGAAAGCTCTACAGATTCATGTGTCGAGCCCAATCAGGACCTCACTTTTAACCAAGAGAATGTAATAGGAGCTTGTGAATTGCAATGTCTGATCAATGGAATTAGTAAAACAGTAGACAAGTCTTTAAAAGAAAATTGACCAATGATGATGGTTCTTGTTATACATCTCTCTAGCTTGAAGTGCCATGAGAGCTAACACATAGGATGCAGCCTACTTTTCTGTCACAGAATATTTAATTTGAAGAGGCAGTCACTCAAATGCTTTCCCTTTATGCACATGTGCATCACCTCCACGGCTCTCATAACCCACCCCAGGCTCTTTCTGTCCCACTTTGCCTCTTTACGAAGGTGCTCGTTTTCTCCTTCAGAGTGGTCCTCTGTCCTCCCCAGCCATGGCTAGGGACAGCCATGGTCTGTCCTCCCCAGCCATGGTGGGAATCCTGTGAATACTCCTTTTCTGTTTCAAGGCAGAAGACTAATTATGCACAATTACACAGGAGGCTAATCCTCTTCAGTTCATCTCCCAAGGTGAATGTGAAGCTCAATGTCATTACTTAGGGTTCTGTAAATAAATCTTTAAGTTGAGGGGCTTATATTGGTTTCTATAATTTGAGAGCATTTATATTGGTAATTAAGTGGCAACGCAGTTATACCAGCCAAAGACACACAACCTTTAACTTCAAGGAACTGCAAATAAGAATAATTTACATATTGCCAGCTGTGATTATCTTTAGTGCTCACAGGACTTAATGGTAAAAATACATAGATTCTGGATCCCATTAGGGCTGTAGAGCACATTTTATGATTTCTTTCCCATTTACATTCCTCATTTGCCCCTAGAACTGTTCTTTAAGACATTCCAGAGTTCCCTGGACATAGTTGGTCCCATGATAAACTCGTGTTTTTGTAAACTATGTGTAATGGCATTTCTTTTAAAACACTTATTTTACAATTAAGAAATGTTAAGACTTCTAGAATTTTCTGGTAGGACGGTCTGCTTAAAAATAGTCTCCAAATGTTGCACTTTACAAACTAGGAAACAGAAACTCAAAATTATACACTAGAGAAAAATTGAGGATTCGAGGTTAGGTGAAGTGTGTGACCCCAAGTAAGTCAATTCATTTCTTTAGGCCTTCATTTCAGCATCTGTAAAGTGGAAATAACAGTACTACTGATGGTTAGAACTAAATGAGGCATTGCATGTTGAGTGCATGTGATTATTATGGCCTAATATCAGAGAAGGCACAGCCCTTGGCCGAAAGAGGCACCATAAGAATCCTGGTCATCTGATGCAAACTTTCTTGTGCTCTAGACTGTTAACTCCCCTCACGTAGTTAAGGGTCTACTTTTATAATCTTCTGGCTTCCTTAGCTCTGAAAACAGATTGCACCAATTACAGAAATGTTCAAACCACCCACTGCTCAGTATAAGGCACCTTTTATATTGATCTCCACAACTTAGAAATGTTCTGAAGTGAGTAAATGTAGTTTCTTAATTTTATATACATTAAGATGGTGAGTAATAACATCAGTCTGTTGTCCCAGAGACTCCTTTTTAGTGATGCTGATCCAGGGAATTTGCTCAATTTTTAGTTAAGGAAGACTTAATCTGATTATATCTGAACCTCCCCAGACCAAAACATGTCTTTGGTCCTTTGAGAGACATAGGAGAGCATCATAGTTCTAAAAACCTTCAATTAAAATCCTCAATTAAGAACTTTAGAAAGATTCAAATGAAGTTAAAAAAAAAAAAAAAAAGGAGGGGCTTAAAGCAAGACTTACTATTAAAGCAAGACTTACTAACAAAACTATGCCTAGAGAAAACTTCTAATGAGCAGAAATCCAAAACTGGGCTGAAGATTTTGTGTATTTAATAAGCTAGTTTCAAAAACCAAACTCCCAAAAAAATCTGCTCAGGAAAAACTTTCTGTCAGCATAACATTATATATTTTTAAAATTCTGGAAGAATAAACAGTTTGCATTGATTTGAGTTCCAAAATGAAAGAATATGTCTAAGAATATAATTCAGGAGTTTTGATTGATAAATCCATCATGAAGGAAAGATGCTATCATTTTAGTGTGAGATCCTGGCACGGTCTGAATGTTTATGTCCCCCGAGATTTCATTCACTGAAACCTAATCGCCAATGTCACCGTATTAGAAGATGGGGCCGATTAGGTCATGAGGGCAGAGCCTTCCTGAATGGGATTAGTGACCTTATAAAAGAGGTCCTGGAGAATTGCCTCGTTCCTTCGTCATGTGAGGACACAGAGAGAAGACATCATTTATGAACGAGGAAATGTGTGGATCCTTACTAGACGCTAAGTCTGCTGGTCAGTTGATCTTGAACTTCCCAGCCTCCAGTACTAATACATTTCTGTTGTTTAAAAGCTACCCAGTCAATGGTATTTTGTAACAGCAGTCCAAACAGAGTAAGGTAGGTCCTTTCTAGTCAGAAAGTGAGTTGTGGCCATATATAATCAAAACCTGTAGGAAATAGTTGAGAAGAAAACATGGCATATACCTAAATCGCAGAATTATGGAATGACTCTTTCTTCTCTGGCTGGATTTTTACAAAATTTTGGTCGATGGAATCCATCATCTAATCTTTCTCTTAATTTATCCACTTTTATATCCTATTTCCTGACATTCTTTGTCTATTAAAATCAGGCCTATCTAGTCTCTGTTCTTCATTCCATCTAAACTTTTTTTCCCACTAGCACATCTTTACTTGTGACATTTTTCTCTCTTGAATGTGCTCCCATTCTCTGTTCTATAAATAATCTTTCTCATATGTCATGACCTAGTTTAATTTCCGTATCCTCCATGAAAACGTTCCCTCTTGCAATAGCTCATAGTGGTCAGACGTCTGTGAATTTATACTGTGCTTTTACTCAGTAACATAAATTAGGGATTAATTGTTTTCAGGATGTATTGTAGTTTCTTTTTTCTCGACAGATAGATTACAGTTTCCTTGAAAGTATTATCATAGGAATTATATATTATCTTTTACTGATTCCCTGCTTTCCATCTTCTCTCCCTGTGTACTACCCATTGCCAGACATACTGAAGAAACAAACGTGTGGATGGAATGGTTACTTTGGGAAGATGCTTGCATTCTTTCAGCTGTAGAGAGTATGTGGAAGGCACTGACTCGAGCAGCTCTCTGCATTGTCATGGGACTTATGAAAGGACAGAACATTGGATTTCCTGTCTAGAAGCCCAGAATGTCAGTTTATCCTGTGGGGAGCAGTTACTGCATATGAAGGTGGCTTGCAGGGGAGATGAATTGGCAATGAGTAGGTGGGAGTGGACAGCATAAACCCTTCAGGCTCAACTGAATTTGGAAAGAAGAGAACATTTGGAAAATTTGTTGTAAGGCTTTTCTGACAACTAGATTTGTGGGGGGGTGGGGAGATAAGCTTTAGTGTTATTAATGGATTCTTTTGGGGCAAACACAGAAATCTTCTTCCATGTCCCTAAACTCTCATGGCTGCTGTAGGGCTCTTTCTACTTGTGAACTCTTCTAGCTCTTTCCCGGATCCTCCTTTTCTTCTGGTACCACCCATTTTTCCTTGGCATATTTCTGCTCTCATTGCTTAGGGCCTCTTCAAAAGTCTGTGTTGATGCTGATTATCTTAAGTTTCCTTTCTTCTCTTATGTCTATAACCCTTGTTCGGTGATCCCTAAGGAAAGTTACGTCTTTAATGGTTGTTTTCCAGATTTTCCTTTCTCTGCTCTCACAATTCTAAACATGAAGTTATGTTAAGAAGAACTAATAATCAACAAAAGCAAGGGATAATTATAAACACAGTGTGGCACTTACACTATTAATAAAAACATGGGCATTGTGACATTCTAAGCTCTCTTTGCTGACAGGCATACCACTTATTTGTGAACTAATTTCTCCAGTGAACAACAGTTTAATTTAAATTAACACTTTGGTAGCAAACAAACAATCAGCAATACGAGAAAGCAAGTCAAGGAGAAATGTGCTTTTTGTTCTTCTGAGATAATGCCTGCTTATGCTTTAAGAGTTGGATCAAATGTCTTCTGCACGAAGCTTTTTCTGCCCTTCCCCCAGTCCTGGAAATGTTCTAATTTCTTCTGTGCACACCACATACCATTCTTTCATTCATTCATTTATTCCTCTGGTAAATAGTGAAGCACTACTCTGTCAGGAATGATTGCCAAGTATTGAAGTTATGAAGATAAACGAGACATTTTCTCCACCTTCCTATAGCTCACAGGATGGAGGATAGGGCAGACAAATGAAGGCTTTTGCAGTATAGCTAATTGGTAATAGATGCAGATGCTCTGGGATCTGAAAGCGTGGCTCCAACTTCTGAATTGGAAAGCCTTGGAAAAGGTCCTTAGCCTCTCTCTGATTTTGAGTTCTCATCAATAAAATGAGGAAAACAATATTACTTAACTCTTGGGACTTTGAAAATAATAAGTAAAATAATGCTTATAATGACCTTAGCATAGTTTCTGGCTCAGAGTAAGCACATGGCAAATATTAGCCACTATTAGTATTATTATACAATGCTATGATAAAGGTGTATTTAGGATTGTATGGCAACAAGACATTCCAAATACTGATTGTGTGGGGAAGGGGAGCAAGGAAATCTTTACTGGAACATTATAAGAACAAATGTATTTGACTAGGCAAAGGAAAATGAAATGAGGGTTTTAGGGTCAAAGAACAATGAGCAACATATTCTTTAAACTATCTTTTCAATGTTGCAGCAGTGGTCAGCTCTTACTGGTTTTACAGCAAGTGGAAGAAAAGGACATGATTTTCTACAATTCAACCATACTTGTCTTACTTTGAAGAGAAAATCCACTCCTCCTCTCAAACCACTACGATTTTTAGGCAAATTGATTATAATCTGCAGGACTGCCTTGAGAGTGTCCTCGGCTGTGTCCATGTGATTCTGTTACAGGTGAGGATTATATCTTTATGGATCTTGACTGCATCTGGGATTGGTTCAGGGAAGGGTTAATTTACATCAAATTCTAATGAATAATGGGGTTTCTGTGCATTGGGTTCTTAGATGGAAATGTTTTCCTAATGGAGAGTGTGGCTCACTTGTCTCCAAGACACTATCATCAACAAAGTAGTGACTAATGATCAAGCCTTGCCTTTTTCATCCTGTAAATTTGAAAGGGAAATAGGACAATTTTCTGTACTTACTATATACTATCTTTTTCATCTTAATTTCAGTAACTATGGAGCACGATGAATAAAAACATTCACACACACATACACGCACAAAAACAAAACTCTCAAAGCTAGAAACTGACACTTCAAAATTACCTCAAAAATACCTCATTCATGATCTCAATCACTTAGGTGATATTTGTTGAGTATATACTTACTCAGGATGACGCTGGCTATTGAAAAATTTAAGGAAATAAATTTAACTCTTGGGACTTTGGGAAGTATAATTTTTTCCTGAGTTTAGGTATCAACTAGAGTAATTTCAGCCATTTATGGGTCATTAATACATATTTTCCCACTTTAAATAACAAATATAGAAGCACTTCAGTTTTCCTTTATAACTGTGTTGTTATCAGCATAGGATTATCAAAGAAATATTAGGGGAAGTAGATAAAAGTAACATATATTTGTAGCTATTTGTGAAACTAAAGTAAAATAAATTCAACTAGACAATGAAATAATCATGAATATAATTTCCAAATGATCAAATAACTTTCATTGCAAATAGCCTATTTGGTTTGGATGTTATATTTAATATGTGGCTTCCTTTCTGTGTATAATTAGTCTCCAAAAGATTTCTACAGTTTAAATGAAACAAACCTGTGTTTCAGTAACTACAGTTGTGAGAAAAATATAATAGCCAAGATCTTTATAATCTTTTAGGAGGAAAAATCATTTTTAATTTAAAGAAATTTAGGAAAATTATACACGTATAATCCATGAATAAGTATTCTGAGTCATGGAAGTTTTAAGTAGAAACAATATTAAAGCAATTGCCAATTTCAAGTCAATTATCTTGGTATTTAAAATTGTTCAGATAGTAAATTCCTACAGTCTTCTACATGCTATTCAATTTGTTCTCACAAAGAAAAGATTTAGCAATGAATTCAATGAGCTGCAACTGCATTTCCTAAAGGCAACGTAAGTTATTAAAGAAAAAAAAATCCACACTATATAAAAATGTATACACCCCATTCTTAAAATTAAAAATTAGAAGAAACTAAATTCATGTCATGTTAAACAAGACAACGGCATAGTATCCGGGTGCATACCAGTAGTTTTCAGTTTGGTTGACAACTCTATTTTTAATAGATGGAACTGATGCCAAAAGTTCTCCTTGAGTAAAAAATAAGGAAAATAATTCAAGAAAATTGGTAACTAACACTATGCCATCAACTTTATTGTTTGCTTTGAGTTATTTTTGTCAGTTAATTGATTTGTAACATGTAGACTTGATTTCTGAATGATCTGTGATAGATGTCAATGGCATTTTAAAGAGAATCAAGTGAAACATAATTCTGCTGGGTGGGTAATAACTAGGATATGTTCTAGTTTGCCCAGAACAGTATCAGTTTAGGCTGTTGTCCTAGAATAATTATTAACAGTGTTGCTCTCTTTCACTTTGAAAATGCTCCAATTTGGACAATAAATAATCTGGCCAACCTTGTCATAACTGACATATATCATTATAGACACATTAGAAATATCTTTATGATTCACAAAATTAGAGAACTCTTATGTATGAAGCTATGTACCTGATTTTCTCACCTAAGTTCTTTGACAGCACAAACACACTTTTTTGTGTATATTTTAGTTGCTTACCATGCCTGGCTCAGAGCTTTGCCTGAAAAAGGCCCTTGATAAATAGTGGAGGAATGAATAAATGCATTATTTTAAAAACTGGTTACCATGAGTCCAGTATTGTACCAAGGCAATGATCATTTTAGGGAGATTTTAGTAGATGATGAGATTGATTTGACAGCTAACAAAAGCTGCTTGATTTGGTTAGCTAGTCAACTCAGTGGCAAACATTAACCTAGTTATTCCCCACAGTTGTCTATAGCTTAACAAACCAACCAATTTAGTTGGTTGTGCCTATAATCCAGGAGCTCCACTCTGTATGTTGCCTGTTTCCATTCTATTCAGAACACATGAAAAAATGTGTTCTGATGGGAAAAGCCTATGTTGCATGATTTCCATGAAGCCTGCAGCAATGACCTCACATTAAGAAATGAAGAACATTAATTATACTTAGTGAAGCAGAAATCTTAATAATGTGTGCAAAGATAAAAGGAAAACAGATCAGTGAACCAAAAGACCTAATTTTGGTACTTGATAATGCATCGAAATAACATGTATAAACAATTTCTTATTTTATTTATTTATTTTTCCTCCATTTGAAATATTTTAAAGTCTCTCTTAAGTAACTTTTTAAAAAAAATTATGGTAAGATCATTTTACATGAGATCCTACTAACAAAATTTCAAGTGCACAGTATAGTATTATTAGCTGTAGGCACAAGTGTTGTACAGCCATTCTCTAAAACTTATTCATCTAGTATAATTAAAATTTTATACCTCGCTGGGCACAGTGGCTCATGCCTGCAATCCCAGCATTTTGGGAGGCCAGGGCAGGAGGATTGCTTGAGCCCAGGAGTTTGAGACCAGCCTCGGCAACATAGTGAGACCTCATCTTTATAAATAATAATAATAATAAGAAGAAGAAGAAGAAGAAGAAGAAGAAAATTAGCCAGGTGTGGTGGCACATGGCTGTAGTCCCAGCTATTCAGGAAGCTGAGGAAGGAGGATTGCTTGAACCTAGAAGTCTGAGGCTGCAGTGAGCTGTGATCACACCACTGGACTCTAGCCTGGGCAACAGAGCAAGACCTTGTCTCGCTCTCTCTCTCTCTCTCTCTATATATATATGTGTCTGTGTGCATATATTTATACACACACTTATTTAATGTATATATTTATATACTAATATGTTTATAATTAGTATACTAATATAATTAGCATACTAATATATAAGTATACTAAATTAGTATATAAGTGTGCATACTTATATATATACACAGTATATAAGTGTACATACTTATATACTAATTTAATTATATATACTTATTTAATATATACATATACATATACACACACACACACATACACATACTTATTTAATGACATCTCCCCATTTCCACTTCCCCCTAGCTCCTAGTAACCATAATTCTACCCTCTATTCCTAGGAGTTTGACTCTTCTAGATACCTCATATAAGTGAACTCATAAAATACTTGCCCTTCTATGATTGGGTAATTTCATTTAGCATAATATACTTCTGGTTCATTCCCATTGTAGCATGTGTCAGAATTTTGTTCTTTTTAAGGCTGAATAACAGTCCATTTTGTTTTCTTTATTCATTTATCCTTCACTGAACATGTAGCCTGTTTCCATCTATTGGCTATTGTGAATAACGCTGAAATGAATGTGGGAGGGCAGATACGTCTTTAAAATCCTGATTTCAATTATTTTGTATATATACTCAGAATCATGAATCACATGATAGTTAAATTATATGATAGTTCTATTTTAATTTTTGAGGAAACTTCATACAGGTTTTTATAGTGGCTGAACCGTTTCTACATATGCGTAACTTATTTAGGAATCAACTTACAGGGTTTGTTACTAAAGATAGTGCTGCATCCTAGGAAGACCTGTGGCTTGGAATTAAGTACTCCCGGGTTCTAAACCTGCTCTGATCCCTATTTGTTGTGTGGCCTTGGGGCAGGTAACTAGCCCTTCTAAATCTCATTTTCCCCATCTATAAGATGGGCATTATAATATTTATCTCATAAGGTTTCTGTGAATATTTATTACTAAAATTGATATGTAAGGTCCCTTCATCTCATACATCCTTTCATTTTTCCATCACAAAATCAAGCCAGACTCAGCCTTGTCTCCTACATCCTCTAAGATCTTAGGCCTATATAATGACCATTTAGATTTGTCATCATGTTTATTTAAAGTACTTTTAATATCATTAGGCTAAGACTACATTTTGATGAATGCAGTGCCGATGTTGATTGGGTTTTATAAATTTGTAGCTTTAAAATAGGTCACATATGCAGGGACTCTGCAGTGGCCTAGAGCACTCTGAGACTCTCATTCACAATCTCTGTGGCAAATGGGATAGGGAGTTTCCTGCGTCGTCTTAGAACAGCAGGAAGAATATTGAACTGTGGGTTGAGAGACCGGGATACCTGAAGAGCCTACGTAAAGCACTCTCTCTCTGAGCTTTAGATTCTTCATCTCATACATAAAGAAGTTAGATTAGATGATTCCTGAGATCCTTTTTAACTCTTTAATTCTCTCTTCTGCATTAACAACCCAAACTTTAAGAAGCATCCTGGCAAATACCAGGCGTATGGAGTCAGTTGAACCGTATTAAATTGTCATTTTTATCAGTCAAAATGTCAAATATATGCAAGTTCATATGATTCAATCTGATGTTTCAGTGGCATATATTTCAGTGTAGTGGTCGAAAGAGCATTCACTTAATCTTCCTATAAGGGACGTCCTACAATTTGTAATGGAATGTTTTTCTAACGTCAGTATTTTACCATACGATTTTAAGAAGAAAAGCACAATTTAAACAAACTTTCCCAATTGCTCTCTTGCCATTGTCTGGCTATATGCCTCGATTTTGTTGCAGATCTTGTTTGGAAATGATTAAGGATGAAGCAAAGCAGACCTCGAAGTTTGCTCAGAAAATCCTGTAACTGCATATGAAGCACATGGCAAACATGGCAAACATCCGAGGCCATCCTCACTCTGAATGGGGCAGAATCGATAGTGTTAGGTTTTCAGTTTCAGAGAAAGCAGCATAATAAATCACTGCATTTAAAAATACCACATTCCTTGTAGTCCCAGCTACTCAGGAGGCTGAGGCAGGAGAATGGCGTGAACCCGGGAGGCGGAGGTTGCAGTGAGCCGAGATTGCGCCACTGCACTCCAGCCTGGGTGAAAGAGCAAGACTCCGTTTCAAATATATATATATATATATTTCAAAAACATATATACATACATGCATATATATATATAACATTCTTAGGGAAATGTCTCATTCTCAAATATTTCTTTACTATAACATGGTCCAACGTATTAATGACCTGAAAAATCTATATGAATCATTCCCAATCCTTCCTTTCTCCAAAGTGTCAGGTGATCTTGGCCAATTATTTAGCCCTCTCTACTACACTTTCCTCAACTAAAATTTGCAAATGTCATCTTTCCACCTAGCCCATAATTTTGTTATCATGAGTAATCTACGCCATAATTTTGAGAAATTTTATACATAGAAAATGCATGAGTTGTGCTAATCAGCTAATCACAGATGCTTAAGAAATGTCAGGTCCATGCTTCTCTTTCAATCAGTGCATAAATGTTCTCTACACTATTTCTGAAATATGGCCGTTCAGATTCTATTGGAATGCTTCCAGGGATGGGAGTTCTGTTTGGTGCAAATCAATGCATTACATTATTGAGTACTTCTAATGTTAACTTGCTTCCTCTTATGCTGACTTGAAATCTTCTTTCAACAAATTATATCCCTTTGTCTTATTTATGCTTTCTGTATTAATATGGAACAAATCTATTTTTCCATTCTCATGATAACATTTCAAATATGTGAAGGCAGTTTCATGCTTTCCTTAAGTCTTCTCTTTCTAGACAAAATATCCCTTTATCCTTATACCGTTTACAAAAAAAAACGAACTGTTGGGTACTATGCTCACTACCTGGGTGACAGGATCATTCATATGCCAAACTTCAGCATCACACAATATACCCATGTAACAAACCTGCTAAAATAAACTAAAATGCCCTTTTCTAGGCCCTGGCATTCATCAATGTTTTCCCCAGAATGTAGTGCCCAGAAGTAAAACCTGCTCTTTTGAATTGATGCTGTCAGTGCGGAAATCAGAAGGAAAACCATGTATCTTGTTCTGGGACCAAATACCTATGCGATTACAATCTCAGATTACCTTCTTAAAATTACAGTTTCCACTTCTACGGACAAAGTAGCTTCTACGGACAAAGTAGCTTCTACTAGACTAACCCTTTGGCATATAACAGCAATAAAATCCAGATGGAATAGCAAAAACAACAATCTGAGGGCACTCAGATAATAATCAAAAGTATGCATTGACCCGTATGAGAATTTGAACTAAGAAGAGCAGAGGCACTATGTGATTTTTATTTTTTTGGAGTGCAGTCTCTGCTCAACACCACGCCAGTTAACTAAAACTAGGAGAGACGTTTGTAATCTTACAGGCTTGAAGAACCAGAGAAAAGAGTTAGGGTTTACCATAGCAGCTGGAAACTGAAGGAAAAATTCTAGAAAGGAGAGAGCTACAGGGGTGGAGCCTCAATTTCTGAAAATGATTTCTGCTCAAATCTCTGCTTAACCCTTGTAATATGCCCATGTAGAGTACACTCCAAGTCACCCAGCTAAAGACAAAGTAACTGAGCAGAGACTGCAGCTGTGACACACTACGAGGGGCACTGCTACAGGGCTAGAAGTTTGATTCAGCTAAGTGACTGCCTGCCAAAATAAAATAATATTTTTTCTGAAGAACAAAAGAATTCATAGCCTCTGCATTGTATAAGCTACAATGACCAGGATGCATTCCAAAATTACTAGACACACAGAAAAATGAAACCCACATACAAGAGGAAATTTAATAAATGGAGACCAATCACAAGATGACATAGGTGTTGGAATTAACAGAAAAGGATTTTAAAGCAGCTGGCATAACTATGATGTTACAAAAAAGGGAAAATAAAAATGCACACTGACATAGGTACTATTCTTTTGACATTGTTGTAAATACCACTATGAATAAACACTTATTTGTATTCTTAAATATCCTGCATTTTCTCACTTAGCTGTAAGTATATCATGATAAATTTTATTCTAGGTACACTACACATTTATCCTCATTAAAATAAAAATATTAAAATAAGGAAGCAATATAATTTCTTCTCAAGATCTCCATGTTACTGTAAAGTGATCATTCTTTTACAGACATTTGTAGAGCTGAGTTAGATATGTTAGATGGCCTCTGGCCTTGAGCAGTTCATTATTTGATGTTGTTTTTGTGTGTACATGCATAGATGATTACTAGACAATAAGCACTAAAAAATAAGTACAAAATAACAAGAAAGTGCAGGAATAAAATAGTAAGCTTTTCCTAGGGCAATCAGGGAAAGGATCCTAGAAGAGTCTATACAAGATTGGAGATTTCTGGAAGGACAAAAGTACGTCAGGCAGAGAAGAAGGGAATGACAGGTTAGGTGGGAGGAACAGTATGAAAGGGAAGAGCTGTGGCAGCTGTGAAAAGTTCAAAGGGAGGTGCAAAGTTCCATGTGGCTGGAGAGTGGAATTTGTGAAAGCACAGGTAAGAAATGAAGTTGGAGAGAGTTTGTGTCACATTGATAAAGGGCTTGAACCTAAATTGTATATGGAGACCAAATTTACACTCTCCAGATGTTGTGGGAATCCCCAAACTGAGAACACAAAAACAGGCACTAGACCAATGGAACTGCTGGCTTCCTAGCAAAAACCTAAAGCTAAGACTGTAGTCAAGGGCATTTATGCAACTCAGCCACAAAGATCCCACAGGAAAAAGAAACATCCTCTTAAAGTTGTTTTTGCTCATAAAAAAAAATTACAAACCACAAGAAGAAAAACTCTGTTGTGAGTAAAATTCAGCAGAAACAAAAATAGGAGGGTGAGCACTCCAAGACCTTGAAATAACACAACAGTCTGAAAGACACTATTAAATAGGTTCCTAATTATGTGAAAGTAAGATGAAGGTAGCAATTATAGAGGAAAAAAAAAAAAAAAAAACAGGACACAAACAAGAGAAAAGATTGATTTGTAACATAAAAAAGTCAGAATTTTAAAAAGTAATTTAAAATTTAAAATCTATCAGTGGATTATATGTGGACTCCCAGTGCTTGGAAGATAGCTATAGGGAATATATGCAGAATGCAGCACAGAGAGTAAAAAAGATACTATGAGAGAAGGTGTGGCAGACAGACTTCTTTTTTCCCCCGAGATAGGACCTTGCTCTGTTGCCCAGGCTGTAGTGCAGTGGTGCCGTCATGGCTCACGGCAGCCTCAACTTCCCAGGTTCAGGTGATCCTCCCACCTAGCCTCAGGCTCCTTAGTAGCTGGGACTACAGGCATGTGCCAAGCTTATTTTTGTATTTTTTCATTTTCTTTTTTTTTTTTTTTTTTGCAGAAAGGGGATTTTACCATGTTGCCCAGTTGGCTTGGAAATCCTAGACTCAAGTGATCTTACTGCATAGGCCTCCCAAAATGTTGGGATTACAGATGAGAGCCACTGCAACCAGCTGGCAGACACCCTTTTAAGTGAACGCCCCATGTTTGGTCCCCACCTCCTGGTGTTTACACCTTGTGTGCCCCTCTCCCTTTGAGTGTAGATAGAACCTGTGACTTGCTTTTGACCTACAGACTATGATAAAGACGAGGAGAAATATGCGATTATATGTACACAATTACATAATTATGTTATATAAAATGGTAACATCCATTTTGCTGGAATCTCTCCCTCCTTTTTTGGCTTTGAGGAAGTAAGCAACTATGTTGGGGAGCCCCAAGTGGCAAGGAGCTGAGGGCTGTTTTCAGGAATTGAGGGCTACTTCTGCCATCAGCCTCAGTGAACTAGATCCCTGAGTTCACTCCAGAAGTGGATCCCCCCATGGTTCAGCTCAGATGAGACCACCTCTCTGGCTCACACCTTGAATGAATGCTGTCTTGTGAGACCCTGAGCAGAGGACCTAGTTTAGTCGTGCCTGGGCTCCTGAACACAGAAACTGCGAGATAATAAATATGTGTTGTTTTAAGTTGCCAAGTTTGAAGTAATATTGTTGCAAAGCAGTAAATAAATAATACAAATGGATTACATACACAAAGAATGGAATATAAAACTCAATAGATCTATAATATATATTCCAAATATATACATTCGGATATGCCTCTTGAACTCCAGAATGGAATATGTACACTGATTAATAACTGTGTTTAGATATCCAACAGATCTTAAATTCATTCATTTATTCAATCAACGAAGGTATTAAAAATATTATCCACCAAATTTAAGTTATCACCCCCTTAGACCCACAGCTTCTCCCAAACAATCATGCTTCAAACTTTTAAAATCTATCTTCTCTACAACTATATGTGGTAGTGCAAAATCTCGTTTTTTCTTTATCACTGCAGCAGCCTCCTAGCTGTTTCTTTCTGGGTCCAGTCGTGCCTTTCTTTAAAGCCATTCTCTATGTAGAAGCCCAAGTGATCTTTCTAAAGTGCAAGTACAATCATGACATTTTTCTTATTTGAAACCCTTCAAGGATTCTCCATTTCTCTTATGGAAAATACCAAGGTCTCTGCCAAAGTGTATAAGGGCTTACTCCTGCTTCCTTCTACCGCCCAATCTTTCAGCACTGCCACTCTCTGTGATACCCCCTGCCACAGTGCACAACCTCTCCAGCCCCTTCTGCCTGAAACACAAGTACTGTGCCGTTGCTTCTTCCATAGTCTAACTCCCTCAAATCTTAGCTTAGGCTTCAGGAAACTTTCCTTAACCTTCTATATCCACCTGTAAGACTGGACAACATGCCCCTCCCATATGCTCCCTTACAGCTGGCACTCAGTTATACCCTAAGACTATTTGTTTAGCCACTTTTTTTTTTTTTTTTGAGACAAAGTCTCACTCTGTCGCCCAGGCTGGAGTGTAATGGTGTGATCTCGGCTCACTGCAACCTGCACCTCCTGGGTTAAAGTGATTCCCCTTCCTCGGCCTCCTGAGTGGCTGGGATTACAGGTGCCCACCACCACGCCCAGCTAATTTTTGTATTTTTAGTATAGACAACGTTTCACCATGTTGGTCAGGCTGGTTTCGAACTCCTGACTTCAGGTGATCCGCCTGCCTCGGCCTCCCAAAGTGCAGGGATTACAGGCGTGAGCCACCACGCCCAGCCTAACCCACATTCTTTACCATAACTTCAGCTTATTTTGAGCAAGCATAGTGTCTAAATCATAGTTCTACTCCCAGGACCTAGTATACAGTACGGCAAATAGTAGATATACATTAAACATTTGTTGAATAAGTAAAAAAGCAGAGAAGTAAGCTAGTTTATATTAGTAGTAATATTGGCAGTTGAGAAACAGATTTCTTCACTGATTTCCTACCTAACTCACTAAACTCAAATTTTATGCAGCACCATTTGCAGAAAAGGTTTCATTTTAATATTGCAAAATTAAAGCATAACAGTTTCTATTTTAAAATCTAGAAATGGCCAAAAGATCTTTTAAGAAAATGTAGTGAAGAATTTGGAAGATAAAAGATTTTGGTTGACCTCGTATTGAAAAAAGATAATTGAAAAGATAATGTATTTAAAATGGCTTATTACAGTTCCTGGCACAGACTAAGTCCTCAATGGTGTTAATCGAACTTAATTGTCTCTCCATGCTCCTCAAACACTGATTTTTCCAAATTTGCCTATTCTCTCTACTTCCCTATTTTGCAAAAGAGAAGGTAATAAAACCCACTTGCCATGTACGCACACAAAGAAGAAGGCATGGCCAAACACAGAGACATAGCCCTGTTAAGTTTAATGTTAAATCTGAAAAATGGAGCAAATGGAATTCGTTTTTATTCAAGTAAATATAGGCTATGTTTTAGAAGCTTGGTCCAGAGGAGTTAGTGTAAATTTCTGTCATTTGAGTAAAACAGCCCCTCTTAGAACCAGGTTGAACAATGGCTAGCTTTGGCAGGGACAATGTAAACCAATAATAAGAACAATTAAGGTTGTAATCAACTTTAGAAGGCCAACTAGAGGATTACTTGCCAGAGAGGAAACATACATGCGACTTTACTTGGATGCCACAGTGTTTACACGCAGTGACACTTTCGCAGAAAGAGATCGCAGTTCAGGAAGATCAGCACTAGTACTTCTGGGGTGTGTGTGTGTGTGTGTGTGTGTGTGTGTCTGTGTGTGTGTATGCATGGCTGGTGGACATTTTATCATACAAGACATAGTCAAGGCAAACAAATACAAATACCATTAGAAGATGAGAAAGAGAAGATACAGAAACAAAGATTTTATTTTTCTGTGCAAATATGTAAAAGCCATAGTCACACACATGCACTTGAAAATACAGAAGAACAAAAAGAAAAGGGAAAACAATTTTTTAAAGTCAGATACCTCACGACAACAAGACATTTGGAAAACAGAAAAGCAACTGACAATTACAGCGACACTAGAGGCCTCAGAATTGTGCAGAGAAAGAAATTGTGAGTGAATATTTCTTAACCATATTTGGTAGAGAACATACTACATTTGGAACAGCCCGTAAGTGCGTAAGTACAGATATGTCTAGAAGGGAGTAAATGTGAAAACTATACATTTGGTCTTTGACTATAATCTATTTTATGCTTATTGCAAATACTTGTGAATGCAAATATTGACGGGAAGGTTTTCCCCATGTCTTTTGTCACAAAATTTAACTTTGGAACAAATCATCTGAAGCAGCGGCATCACACATGCAGTCTTGGATGTGAAGAAAATGGATGAGTAAAAAGGAAAATCTTCACAATTAGTAGCTCCCAGTTTGAAATGATTGCCACTACTCCAAAAGATATGAATTTGCTATATAAAAATTGTCTATTACTATCACAAGACAGAATACATTTTCTTTGCTTTTGTAGTATATTACTTCATACTATATGCTACATGTACTCTATAACAAGGATATTACTTTGTTCTTGTTTGTTTGAATGGTATATTTAAATTTACCTTGGTCATTACCACAGAAAAACAACTTTCTTAACTGGGACTAAATAGATGTCATTCAAAGGATAAATTGTCCTCACGTTTTCAAACCAGGACAGCTCCTAAAGTCATAGACATATTTACAAAATGACATTTGGCAGGCCATTGTTATTTTAGTTGCTTTCTGAATTAATTCATAGGATCAAACTATTTTTCCTTTAAATGAACACAAATAACATCTTCTTTAGAAGGGTGTATCTACACAAAGATATTTAGCATAAATGATAACATACTGGTGGAAACAATGAAAACATTAACAAAGCTTTAAAATATTATTATTTTATAATCTCTGAAATCTTTATAATAAAGAATATATTAATTTTTGCATATCTTATTAATTTACTTTATAGATCTGTCATTTCAGGTATACATTTATTTTTAAAAATCATAATGTCAAATATATTTTGGTTATGATGTGTACTATGCTTTCATATTTTTTTCAGAAAGATACTTAAGAAAATAAATTTACTTGCAAATCTTAGAAAACCATGCCTCTAAGAAAATTCAAGTTTTACAATATATACTTTTAAATTTATGTATAAACTACAGTTCTTATTTTTATTAAATATTCATTGAAAAGCAACTGAAATTAGTCCATGTGATAGAAAAGTCAAGGAGCTCATAAATTTAGAAACAATTAACAAAAAAATTGTTCTATTTGTTAGGAAAAGGGAAAGTATTGCAGGAAAAGAAATAGAGAAAGGATTATTTGTAACTTTGTTAGAGGGACAGTTATGGAATCCAAAATTATACCAGTGTGGTATAATTTGAGTACTGATACTAGATAATTGTTTTTCTACAATTTTAGGGACTTGATGTAAATTCCTGAGTTCTCTCTCTATATATTTATCACATATCAGAGAACTGGTAACAATTCACTTGAATAACTTCATGTAAAAACATAGATGGATATAATCAGTAATAATCAGTAATTCTCTCTCTTTTTTTTTTTTTTTCCCTAGACGGAATCTCACTCTGTCACCCAGGCTGGAATGCAGGGGTGCAATCTTGACTCATTGCAACATCTGCCTCCCAGGTTCAAGCAATTCTCCCTCTTCATCTTCCTGAATAGCTGGGATTACAGGCACGTGCCACCACTCCCAGTTAATTTTTGTGTTTTTAGTAGAGACGGGGTTTTGCTATGTTGGCCAGGCTGGTCTCAAACTCATGGCCTCAGGTGTTCTGCCCACCTTGGCTTTCCATAGTGCTGGGATTATAGGAGTGAGCCACTGCACCTGGCCTGTAATTCTCAATTTTTGTGTCATAAATAATAGATAAGACTGAAAGAACAGAAGTGAAAATAGAATCATAGTGATTGAGGGCAACTTACAATGTGAAAATAAATGTACCCAGAAATAGAGTGGGAAGAAATTGCAGTGGTCATTCATGTATAGAAGTGTTAAGGAGATATTTCTAGTTATATTAAGAACACTTTTTTCATATTCAAAGCTAGAATAGGAAAATACTTCTTTATTATACTTTAAGTTCTAGGGTACATGTGCACAATGTGCAGGTTTATTACATATGTATACATGTGCCATATTTGTGGGCTGCACCTATTAACTCGTCATTTACATTAGGTATATCTCCTAATGTTATCCCTTCCCCCTCCCCCCACCCCACGACAGGCCCCGGTGTGTGATGTTCCCCACCCTGTGTCCAAGTGTTCTCATACAGACAAAGTACTTCTGATATGTTTAAAATAAGCCTTGAATTTATTTTAATTATTGAGATAGTTTTTATTTCCATTTTTTCCCCCAGAGATCTAAAACTAATCAAGGCATTTTTTGAAATTCAATGGCTTTTTTTTCAATTGGGAATGTTCAAATATATGTTAATAATCTTCCTGTTCACCCCACTCAACAACTGGCTCGTCATTCATGCGCAAAATTAGGTAAGAAAGAAGCTGAAAAAGGTTCTGCCAGAATAAGAGAGAGACATAAAAGGAGAGGTCGCTTACGTCCACCTCGCAGCGCTCGCCAGCAAAGGCAACATCACAGAGGCACTGGAATTTGTTGAGTAAGTCCTGGCACAGTCCTCCATTGACACACGGATCAGAGGCACACTCATCAATGTCCTTTTCACACCTTCAGAATAAACAGAACAACAGAAACCCAGGTCCCTGTTGAATACATTGGTTGTGAAATGGGAAGAAAAGTTTGCCTTATCTATCTGGAACAGCATAGTGTTGTCTACCCATCCACACGTAATTTATATATACTTGATAATGTCGGAGATGTTTCTTAAAATTTCTTTAACACATTTGGGGTTTAAGGGAAATAATTTGTACACATATGTATACATATACACATGGAATTAATTAAAATGAGAAAATAGATGCAAATATTTAGAAACCAAGAGAAAAGTGGGCCATGCATACACCAGTGTCACGCTCAAGAGCATTAGTGGGGTTGCCACCTTATATAAATGTTCACTTTATTAGGCGCACAAGGAGAGAGGCTGTATTTTGCCATCTGGAGTCTGCAGGGCAAGCCTACATTCAGGCTATCAGGATCCTCAAGCATCAGAGCTCTCAGGCTAAGGGAAAAGTCCACCAAAGAGAAACAAAACAACAACAACAACAACAACAACAACAACAAAACAGAAGAAGAAAATGGAGGAGGAGGAAGAGGAGGAGGGGGGCGGTTATTCTCAGAGTTTTGAATTATTTTCCATGGAAATCCTTTTTTTTCCTAACAAAAGCAAAAATTGATAATTAGAAGATTGTACTTGCTAATAAATCTGTGTTCCAACAGCCAAGCATAATTTCTGAAATGTTGAGGCAGAATGACTTTCAAAAGCCAAATTTTCCAAGACAAGTGACATCAATTCTCAGGTAAATTGAAGTTTTCTTCTTCCTGGGATGTTGTCATTTTTTAACCTAATTTTCCATCAAGAATTTGTTTTTCTGTATATTCATGGATTAAGCCACCAATACATATTGGTGAATACATATTCAGTCACTCAGTGGATATTTATTTAACACATACTATGTGACAAACACTCTGCTAAGACCTTGGGATAGAACAGTAACTAAAGCGGCTATTTTACTTTTGAAAATTTGTATAAAATCTTAGCTCTAAGATCTCTACAGTGCAGCTTATAATGTTGAAATTTGATGTAAACAATTTTTAATTTTCCTTTATTCTTTCCCTCACCTTCCAAAATGTAAAACTTGCACGTATGGGCCAGAGACTAATCACTAGGCTCCAAATGAAAGGGGATGAGGTAGTGGGGCAAGGCCAGCCCAAGGTATAAAGGAAAACAAAGATTTCTTCCAAGAAAAACACCTCCTTATCCCGTTGGATACCAAGCATAGCTGAGACATTTTGTTTTCCTTTTTTGGCTTATGCTTCTGGACTGGAGGGAGACTTCTCTGATTAGATCTGAGCAAAACTTGACAACTCTCAGAAGCCTGCCAAGCATTCTCGGTCTTGGGTGGGCCAGAGTGTTCACATCATCCATCATTCAAAACCTGTCAGGATGACACTAATTTGGAGGTTTAATCAAGGCAGGAGAGAAGCCAATTTATTTGAGGATAGCTTTTCAATATCCTTGGACGCAATGGAAGTCACATTTCCCTAGGCCATGGGAGATAGCCCACGATTTTCTATTTTCCTCTAACTACTCCATCACTTTCTCACCTATTTTTCTGTTGAAACAGTCAGCAATAGATACACATGTATTATCAGCATCATTGTCGTTTTTATTAGAGGTTAATTAATGCATGGAAAGTAAAAATAAATCTATTAACATCCAGTCAATTAAGTAATGATGGTGAAGGACTTTGAAAGCATAGAATCTACTGAACACAGGTTCAATGTTTTAGAAATATCTAGCGTCATGTAAGTTTTTCCAGTAGAAAAGTCTCCTGGGAAAATAAGGAAAACTCTAAGCTTTCTTTTCTTTCTATGTTTCAAATATATTTGAATCTAAATGCCAAATATAAATTTTGTAAACTAATAAATATCAGAGGACACTGAAATGTTTGTTGTAAATAGAAACAATGTGTGAGTGGCAGAGAAAAATAGTCCAAGGTTTTGGATGAGTTCTATGCATTGTGCCATTAGGCAGAAACTGTGATGTCCAACCAGGAAGCAACCCGCACTTGACAACAGTGGAATTACTCAGAATTAATGACAAGAAAATATTTGCAATATTTTGAAAGATACATGGAATTGGAATACAACTGAATGGTCTCAGTTAATAAGTTGCAGAACCAAAACTGGTGCAACAGAAAGCAGAATGTGACTCAAGGCTATCTCCTTCCACGCACATATAGACTTGGAATGCCTGTACCACACAGAACCAACCACAGAAGGTAGGCTGCAAATAAAAGAGAACGTTGGAAGGGTAAAATGCAGGCGCACCCTAGACTCCCCGCTGTTTTGTAAAGGTGGCAAAAGATCTGTATCTTTGTGATGCAAAAGAGGCCAGCTAAAAACCAGAAAATTCAAGTTAATCCAGAGGGCACTTGCCAGAGAGCACTCACATATCCATTATTTTATTAACTATGCTTATGGGAAATATTGATTCAGTCAAAATATCTTTGTCAAATACGTCTGAGCTTAGTTTATTTGATTTTTTTAAATGTAAGAAGTTCGATCAGAGACCACTGTGTCTTACCCTGGATGACACATGAGATGGAAGAAAATCTTTCTCATTAAAAAAAAGAAAAAGTGGTGAGCAAAGATTTATTCATACAGTTATGCTGGCACATCAAATAGAAGAGCAAAGGCTTTGAAGGCAGCTCAACCTTACTGCAGCATACATGTGGATAGGCCCTTCATACATCACTTAACCTCTCAGCCTCAGTTTACACATATGCAAAATAAAAATCATAAAACTTTCCTTACAGAGCTATAAGAATTAGACACAGGATTTGTAAGGTGCGTGGCACAGGTTAACTATTTATTATCTGCTTATATAGTATCTGTATTTTATAGAGCCCTGGTTCATAACTGTTTTGGGGACATACATCCCTTTGAGCAGCTGATAAAAGCTATTCAGTATGCATTCTTTCTACCCCTGAACCTACTTCTAGCCACTTAAATACATATTCTAATTTTCCTGTATTTTCAGCAGGTCACAGATTGCCTGAAGCCATTGACCAACTCCATTTTAAGAATTCCTGTATGAGGTGAAGCGTTGAAGAGTTTCTCTGGGAAAAGTAGAATCATATGGATAAGGTATATATACTTTTGGGTTGTAGGCAATTCTATGAGGCAATCTTTTAGTTGTAATTTATTTTACTTCTACAGCAACCGTATTTGCATCATGTATTAGAGTTAGTAACAAAAAAAGAGACATGAATTCAGAAGTACTTACAAGAAAAAAAAATAGCACATTATACATTTTTTAAAAAACATTTTCACTATTTGAAGTTTTGTCTAATAAAATGTTCTCTCCTTTGACCTAAACTGTAGTTTTTCTTCTTTTTTATTGTTTTACTCTGTGTGAACCTCTGTTTCAGCATGGATTTTCCTATGGGAACTGAGATAAAAAATTAGAGGAGAAAATGAACTTTGAGTAATCCCATCATTCTTTAGCCCAGAGTTCTCTTCCAGAAAGCTCTAATGTGACTCACCGTTCTCCAGTAAAACCTGGCCGGCACATACATTTTAATTCAGCCTGGAACTCCGTGCAGTTGCCTCCATTGTAGCAAGTGAGATTTGTCTCCTCATTCCCACAGACTGTTGAGGGTAATGTGCTCTGTCTAGAGAGATAAAAAGCAACAGCCACAGCTGTTCATCTTGTTCATCTCATTCAAGAAAACTTTTTTGATAAATTCATCTATGTAGTCAGTGCCAAGCTAATTAAGTACTCAGGCTGGAGGAGCTACAAATGCTTAATTGTGCTGCATTATACAAGAATCGCTTTCTCCAGTAAAAAGCTCCTGCTGGAGGGTTCTATGACAAGCATGGCTATACATCTTCCATTTCTACACAGTTTTCATTTGTGAGATAAGATCTATGCCATGGGGTGGCAATAAATTTTGGGTTGGAAAAGAACTTGCTATAACTAGATTTGCTGCTGCTTTGCTAATAAATCAATAAAGGCCATAAGAAAACTGCATCTCTACAAAGGCCAGGAAAGCAAGGACAGCACTCTAGTACCCAAGCACTCATGTGATTTCTCTATTGGCTTTCAGAGCTGAACTCCAGTTGCCCTGCCAAGACTTGCTGCTCCCTATGTAATAATTCATAGCTTCGAAGAATGCAAGCCAAATGCTGTCCAGGAGCTTTGTATATAGCACACGATGGTAACTGCATGTGAATTCAGAGTGTGGCTCTCTGGTATGGCAACAAAGCTTTACGTGTTAAAGAATCCTTATAAAAGGTGGAACAAGTATTAGAAGCTAAGCAGAACTTCACTGTAAGACAAAATCTAGTAGTGTGAAGGGACTGATGTTTAAAAAGAATTTAATAGTGTTGCTTAGGCCCTTTGACCCACTGTGTACGTGCATGGCATCAGATAACTAATAAATATTCAGGAAGTGTAAAATGAATTGAATTTTGCCCCTGTTGTGTGTGCTGCAGCTAATGTGGATAGACTAGCTAATATGATGCTAAGTGTGTCTCTTCCCACAAGAGCTAATCAATTCTACTTTAAAAAGAAGATATCATAAAGACTTTTCAAAAGAGTAAAAAATGTCAACCAGCTTTGAAAGAGGTCAATTAGCAATGCAAATATGAAGCTTTGTATACATCTTGGTTTTAATAAACAATTCCTGAATCTCATTAGAAGGTACTTTTGAGGGCTTTCGTCTTTCAGAACTTGACTTTGATGAATTAGGCAGAAAGGAATTCTAGAGAACTACTTACTAGGGCCTATGTGTTTATTTTACTCATCAAAATTCACAGTGAAATGTACTGAATTTGATCCTGAATTCTTCTTGCTTTTAAACAGGCAGGTTACCTGTTGGGAACACTTAGCACCTATAACGGTGCCTTGCTTTCTCAGGCTCAGAACAACAGTAACTGTTAGGGAGAGATGTACAACTTCATATAGGCATGCCTACATGTTATGTTTGCCAGGAGATTCATGCAATTAAGGTACCACCTCTGAATTAGTGTAATGTCTACAGGCTGCCAACCCATTCCAGGTGTTCTTGCCGAAGTTCTGGAATGTATTACTTGTTAATAATAACCCTCTCACCTCCCCATAATGACTCAATTATTTAGTAAATTTAAAGCGGTATAAGTTGTAAAAACAATAATAACTTCTTACATGGAAATACTGAAGCAATGTGACTTAGAAGAAAAATACTCTTTCTTATCTCTGTTTATATAGCCTGAAATGGAGGTGGTTACAAGAACTAAAATACTGCTTTTGTAGTTGTAGAAAAATGTGAAATACTTTGAAATGGGCAAAGAATATCACTGCGTATTCTTTCAATGCAATACTGGGTTTATATAAAGGACCATCTAGGATTATCCACTTTTGCAGTGGTCTGCGCCTTATATTTTCTTCGCTAAGCTATATTACAATTCTGTAAGTTGTAAAAAACAACATTAATATGAAAATCTTGTTTATCAAAATGCAAATTAATTTATCTGTAGTGAGCCGTATAACTGATTATCACACTATAGAAAAGATGACTTCAAATACTAGTTTTCTTGCCCTATGGGATATTAAACAGTTTTGTATTTATTAGTAAATTCATTCACTCATTTTTGTTTGTATATATACATATACATATTCTTTAGATTGTCCTTTGAATTAGTTTTTATATCTTACTAGTTTCCTCAATAATTAATGACAAAATAATTGAAACATATTTTTTTATATTTGAGAATTATAATACCACTGTTTTGAAATTACAGTTGACCCTTGAACAACACATGTTTGAATGGTGTGAATTCACTTATATGTGGATTTTCTTTCACCTCTGCCACCACTGAGACAGCAAGACCAACCCCTTCGCTTCCTCTTTATCCTAATCAACATGAAGACAATGAGGATAAAGATCCTTGACCATCAATTTCCGCTAATGAATAGTAAATATGTTTTCTCTTTCCTACGATTCTCTTAATAACACTTTATTTTCTCTAGCTTGCTTTATGGTAAGAAGACAGAAGAATATGACACACAAAATATGTGTTAATTGACTATGTTATTGTTAAGGTTTCTGGTTAACCAGGCTGATAGTTACGTTTCGGGAGAGTTAAAAGTTAAATGTGGATTTTCAACTACACGTCGGCACCTCTAACCCCTGCATTGCTCAAGGGTCAGTTGTATACTTTAATGTACTCTTTTCGGGATTTTATAGTATTTACCTGCCTGAAATAGCCCAGGGCATTATTTTAGCAATAGAAGTCACGCCTTCCCTAACAATACTACATTTCAGCTTTTGCACTTATTGTAAATGTATTTGTTTCCCAAGGCCTTGAAGCTGTCAGACCCTGGGGCTACAGTTCATGAGACACATTTTCACACAGATGACTGAGAAAATATTTTGCTGAAAGTCTGACTTAAACACTACCTTTCTGACTTGTAGAATATCGTAGTGTGTGAGATCCTGTCTTAACATGAGCAAGTTGTGATGGAAGTGACCAGTGTTAGCCCTGTTCAGCACAGTATATGTATACCTCGAGAAGACAGCATTCCAATATGACAAGAACAGTGATGCAGAGTACAGCTTCAAAGACCAAGCTTCATATGGACTTTATGCTCACCTGCAAAATTTTCCTGTAAAATTTCCAAAACAGAGGCAAGAATAGCCATTAGTATCACTAATGCAGGTGGCTCCATTTGCACACTGGTGACTCTGGCAGTTGTCTATATCCACTTCACAGTTCCCACCAGTGTATCCAGGCTCACATGTGCAGTGGTAGGCTGCAACTCTGTCAGAGCAGTTGCCATGGATACAGGGATTTGAGAAGCATTCATCAGTGTTGAGTTCACAGTGTTTCCCTGACCATCCCAAGGGACAGGAGCAATGATAAGAGCTATAGATGTCTTCACAGTTTCCTCCATGCAAGCAGGGGTTGGAGTTGCAGACACTTAATTGCAAACACCCAGTGACCACTGAATTGGTAGAGATTTTGAGAAATTGCTCTTCCTGAGGTTTATTAGTGAAACCATGAACATTTTCAAAGTAAGAGAGATAAATGCCTCCGATTTCTATTGTACTTAGACACCCTTGCAGGCCCTTTATATTGTCAATAGCTCCATCACCCACATAAATATCTGTATTATCCTTCAAAAAGTTGAGGCTTCCAGTAGCAATTGTGCTGGTCACAAACGGTGTTTGGTTGTCCACTTCCATTTGCCACCTGGAGGTCTGGGACATTGGGTCTGTCATGGAAAGAGTCACTTCATGCCACATGCCATCATTCACTGACTGCAAACTTGTCAGACTTAGCATATAAAAGCTGTTGCCACTTTGCAATTGAAAGAATAATCTGGAATCTTGAATGCTAATATTAAGAAATTCAGGCTCTTTTTCTGCATGCAATATTATTACATTTGCATCCCTTGTTCTGAAACCGAATGTGATATTGGTGAGTTCTCTGGTAATATTCCCATTGCTTCTGAACAATATTTGACTGCTTTGTCCATTAAAAACAGCATTTGCAATACCTAATGAGACAAGATGATAATAATCAGCAACTTTATTAAATCTATAGTTTGCTTCATTACCTTTATTAATAGTAATGATCATCGTGTTAATAACATTGCACATTGACTATCTGATACATGTTACATACTGTGCTAGTTGCTTTTATATTATTCCTAATATCAAACTTTTGAATACAGGTATTATTATTAACCGCATTTTATGGAAGAAGAAGTTGAGACTCACAGAATTTAAGTAATTTTGTTCATGGTCATGTAATTAATAAATAAGAAAGCCAGAATGTCAAACCTGGATGGTTTGGTAGCAAAACCAAAACTATACATTTCCAGTGAAATCCTAACGCATGCCAATTTTTATTTTGCATTTGCTCCCACAAATAAAGCATTGATAATTCATTTTACACATAAATAAATTGAGCCAAAAGAAATCGCAAATCTAGCTTGGTGACACAGAAAATTAACCGTGGAGTCTGGCTTCTGATTAAGCTGAAGAGTAGGCAGTTAAAAGTCGCATTTCAAGTGACTGATTTACTTACATGGTAAAACTCCAGTTATTTAACAAGCTGCAAATTCTGTATCTACACCCAAGTACTTTCATATACAACCATATCAATTGCTCTCCCACTATATGTGAGCACAGCACTTTGGGCAATCCTATTGCATTTCTCTATTACAAACTTTTTCCCCATACTGCAAGACGATTAGCGAGCAACTTGTTCTCTCTCTTAAAATATCGAATTCTATCTCAGCTTATGATCTCACATAATATTTTCTTGAGAAAACAGAGCTACCTCAGATATCCATCAAATCTGTAAACCCAGTATTATTTGGATCCACACTGTATTCTATCCTGCTGTAATAGATGAACTGTCTGTATTCCCACCAATGTCAACTCTACCAGTTATGCCCTGGGTCCTACTGATTTTCACCTTTTAAACATATTATTTCTCTATGCAATCTTTTTCTTTCCTTCATAATCATTTCCCCTTCCATTTTGCTGTTTCCCATCGATATACAAATATGTGCAATTGCTTTAATCTTAAAAAATAAAAATACATGCAAAACAGTACCCTGACATCCCCCAATCCTGCTGCTTTTTTGTCAATTTTCTTTACCAGCAAAACTTCTAATAGTTTTATATCCCCATTGTCTCATTTTATCATTCCTCATTTTCTCTTTTATATATGCCACTCAAGCTTTTGTCCCAGTCACTTCACTAAAACCACTTTCATGGTTACAATGAATGACCTCCACGCTACTCAATGCAGTGACCAATTATCTATTCTTATTGTGTCACACTTTTCAGTAGCAAATGACCTGAAAACACTATGATTACATTATCAGGCGCTACACCCAACCACCATCATCTTTCATTAAGACTAATTACTTCTTAGTGTCCCTGCTTCTGCTGCTCTGCAGATCAATATAACAACCACTCCTTAGTCAAACTCCATTAGTTAGCATCACATCTAAAAAGAAATCCTAAACATAACCACAAGAGTGTACATGATCTGAGTCAGTTGTGGGTGTAATCTCAGCTATCTGGGAGGCTGAGAAGGGTAGATAGCTTGAAGTCAGCAGTTTGAGACCATCCTGGACAACATAATAAGACCATGTCTCTCTTTTAAAGAAAAAAATTTCATGACAAAATTCTGTCATGTTAAAAAAAAGCGTCTACATGATCTGACCTCTGATTAACTCTCCAATTCCAATTCCTACCTCTGTCTTTCTCATTAACATGCCACAGCCACAGTTTTTCGCCATTCATTGAAGATACACCAAGCTTGTTCCCAACGCAGGCCTTCTACCCTTGCTGTTACTTATATCTGGAATACTATTTCCCCAGATCTTCTTATACTTGGCTCTTCTGAGTGTTAATATCTCCTCAAATGTCGCCTCCTCTGAGAAGCTTTCCCTGACTATCTGAGTTAAAAAAACTGCCTCCCTGCATTCACTGTCTATGCTTAATTTTCTTCATAGCTCCCATTACCACTTAAAATTATGTTTATTTGTTGACTTGTTCCTTGACTGTCTTTCTGCACTAGGACGTAAGCTTTATGAAACCAAGGATCTTCCCTGCCTAGGTTATCACTAAATCCCTATGCCTGTGCCTGTGTGTCCCTGATGTATAGTAGGTGCTCAGTAAACATAATTAAATGAATACTCTATGAAAATAACTCCATCCTGTATCCTGAAAAGTGAGATAATGATTAGAAACCACAGCAGGAGAAAATTTCAGTGTATCATTCAAGTGTATTATTTGACTTAATTAAATAAGTCAATTACCTTGATCTTACTGTTTTTTACTCTGTGTGTGTGTGTGTGTGTGTGTGTGTGTGTGTGTGTGTTCAATCAGCTTTGGAGTTGGGAATTTAGGGAAAAAAAGAGCAACAAGTGTTTCATTACATGTTTTTAAGTAAATGTTAAAATGAAAAAATCTCATTAATTCTCCAACTCTGAAATGAAGACTATGGTCTATAATGCTATATAAATATATTTATTAACTCTGCTGAGCACATTGAAATCATGTCTTCTGATCTGGGTAAAAACCACGATATACATAACCACTTTTGCACTTCGCCTTTTCTTTGGGGAACTTTGCCATAATAAACACACCTGTAATTAAGGTGATTGTAAATGTTTAAATCTTGGTACGATACGGAGATAGAGATGATTATAGTCCTAAAGGCAAACTCAGGGTAATGTATCAGCTGTACTCTCAAGAGTATCTTGTTCCATTAGACTTAATCTTTTCAATATATTTTCCTTGGAAAGAAAATATAATAGGGTCATAAGATCACATAAAATTAAAATTATATAGAGTAGTAAAAGTGAATTCTGGGTTAATAGCTATCAATTAGAAAACTGATTTATAATTCCTATTGTACACCTCCTATTTATTTATGTTTTCTCTCTTCACTAAGTTAAGCTATACTTTAAAAATGCTACTGGGACTTTTTGGGTGTGTCTGAGCTGGACTTACTACTGTTTTGCTATCGGCAATGTTGTAGCAGTAAAGGTTCACTTCACTTCTTTCTGACATGTTTGTCCAGCTCCTAAACTGCTTGATGTGTAGATTGCAGAGCAGTGTGCATCAGGGCTATTGTTTTGGGGCTGCTACTGTTTTTAGAAATCCTATTCCTTTTTCCTGTGAAAATATTCTTTTTTTTTTTGTCTTTTTTTTTTTTTCCTTTTTGTGGAGAACGGGGTCTCGCTATATTACCCAGGCAGGTCTCGAACTCCTGGGCTCAAGCTATCCTCCCGCCTCTGCCTCCCTGAGAGCTGGGATTACAGGCGTGAGCCACCGCGCCCGGCTCCTGTGAAAATATTCAAAACGATTCAGACACCAGGTAGAACACAGCTGAGACTAACAACTTTAGTATTTCTATCAAAAGATCAACAGTAAAACTAGTAATTAAGAAATTATTTTAGAATAATAAAAGAAGTAGAATAATGAAAAAGTATCATTTAAAATTTTGTGCCTCATTAAAAACCAATTTACATTCTTTATGCCAAGTCATCATGTTTTCTCTACATGTGTAGTACATATTTCTTAAATATGAAACATAAAAGTACACATATTTTTCTAGAAAACTTCCCCAAGTGTACATACAGTGTAATGTATTTCATACAGGTCTTTTAAATAATATGATTTTGAAGTATAGAAACATAAAAATAAATACATTTTTCTCTTTTTCTCAGTTACTTGGGGGCCCAGTCTAGATAGTATGTCATTGCTACTGACCTTAAGCCAAACTATCCTCTAGTTCCATTCCATTATATTAGTGCAGTATTTTTATTTTTATTATTATTATTTTTTGAGACAGGGTCTTATTTTATTGCCCAGGCTGGAGTGCAGTGGTGTGATCCTGGCTTACTGCAGACTCAAATTCTTGGGCTCAAGCAGTCCTCCCACTTCTGCCTCCTAGAGTGCTGGGATTATAGGCGTGCATCCAGCATCCTGCATGTATTTTTTTTTATAGTAAGCAGATAATGTACTTAATGTCCACAGTAGTTAAGTGAAAATATTAAGCACATTTGAAGAAAATAATATCAATTTATTTAACAAATATTTACTAGCAAGAAACCACACAGAAAATTTTCTTGCCTTGTGAAGCTTATATTCTCATGATGAAAGAGATCATAGACAAATATATCAATGCACATGTAACAAAATATCAAGGAACAATAAGAGATATTAATAAAAACAAAGCCAAGTTGGAGGATGTTTGTATAGAAACCTAAATGAAGTGACAAAGGTGACCTGTGAATCTCTGGGTTAACAGAGTTCAGGAAGGAGGTGGTGGTGTGTGGGCCTGACAGTATGGTGTAAAAGAGAGAATGGAGTGATAATGTTGGAAGCATATTGCGGACAACACATTAGAGGGTTTTTCTTCTCCCTGTTCTTTAAGGCAGAGAAATGGAATGGTAGCTGGTAGGAATAGGAGTGAGGGAGTGTCAAAGGAAATGTTTTGTAGTGATGGAAAAATTGATACTGGTGTGTGAGAGAAAATTTTAGGAGCACAATCTTTGAATAAGGGGAGGAAATTAGAATTCAGTGCAAACATAGAGGGTTGGCTATAGACTGGACTGTGCATTATTTGAAGTAGGTGAGAAGACAGAATATAAATAACAGTATAGTTAGTGGGTGGATGTGTCAAAATTGTGAATACTGTATAGTATTCAAATTGCTAACATTTGGAAAAGTGTGTTTTGTAATGCAGAAGATGGACAGGAAAACCTTTCACAATGAGGGAAAGTCTCACAGCAAACACTGAGTGCCTAACATGTTTATTTACACATAAGGTCACAGAATCATCACAAAGAAACTGAAAAAGTAGAAATTGTTCTCTCTGTTTCACAGGTGAGGAAGCTTTAGATGATGGAGATCACATGAATTGCCTGAGGCTTCATAGTTAATAAATGACAATGTGTAACACGCACATATTTATTCTGTGTTCCCAGTAATGAGGGAAGGAAAGTCAAATATTACCTTGCTAATTCTTCTTTAGGAAATCAGCTTTAAATGATTAAGCATCTAGGTTTAGTGTTGCTCTGACCTCCATTTCCTATCCAGACACCCACCAAAGGCAGGATGAGGCAAGAGGCCAGTCAGGTTTATTAGCCTACTCACATAGGGGAAACAACCATAGATTAATTTAATAAGCTGGCTTTGTCTATACTCTTTTTCTGTGTTTGCTCTTGGAACAACTCAGATGTCCCAATTTAACTGGCGAGATGATAGGTTTGAACTCTACCTACATTCAAATCCTTGAAGCACCGGCTGGCACTGGGCTTCGTGAGGACACGGGCTGAATCCACACCACTGAACCTCCTCACAGGCTTTCCCACTCGTGTGGGCAGGACAGGAACAGGAGAAGTCATCCCACAGGGAATGGCAAACACCTCCATTGCGACAGGGGTTGGACTGAGCAGAAAAGAAATCAAAGGTATAAAAAGCACTGGCAAATAAATAGAAAAATGTTGAAGGTGAGACCACATACCTGTTATTTTTAAAATGCTAATTTCCCTGCATTTCTACATTTTAAACTTTTAATATCCATTGTTAACTAAATAGAATGAAAATGACTACTGCCATTACCAACTGCTTTCTAAAAGAGCAGAGTGGTGGCCGAGAGAGAAAAAAAGATATAAAATTGATCTATAGCACAAGGAGGATTTTTTCAAGTATAGCAGCGTCCTCTGTAATTTACAAATTACCAGACACTTTTCACAAGCATTAATTATCATTTGAGGAAGGATTCTTACTCCTGGTTTTACAGATGATAATAAGAAGGTGTTTCCAGTTGCCCAAGATCCTATACAGAAGCGAAACAGTGAAACTTGGTACCTAGGTCCTCTGGATCCCAACTCAGTGATTGCCCTTCCCACACTGATCTGCCTCTGAATCACAGACATAGTATTATTATTTGAGTTTTCACAAGCTTGCTCACAAAAAGTATTCAAAATGAAAGTATTTAAAAAGAAATTTATTAGAGCATGGACTGTGTTTGTCCCGGGTCTACTATTAACATATGATTTAGGCTAATTATATAACCTTTCTAAACTTCAGTTACTTCATCTGTAAATAACATAAATTGGGACAACAACAATGCCTGCTTTCCACTGTAGTCCTTCAGTAGAACTAAATGGATTAAGCCATGTAAAGTACTGCCCAGTTCATTGAAAACGTTCCATAACAATGTTACAATAATTCATTTGTGTATATTTAGAACCAAGCTTAGTGGAGGGCCATAGTTGGAGCTCAACAAATGTTCAACACATAGAAATGCATTTCCTTTTTTCCCTTTGAAAGGTCATGCAGAGCTGACAAGTTCTTGTATTTAAGCAGCTCTTAGAAGAGTACATAGAATATTTAAAGTAAAGCATGGGCTTTGAGAAATTATATTTCAGAGGATTTCAACTACCAGAAGGAAATTACCTCTCAGATTTGTCTTGTTGTTGCTGACTTAATAAAAGTTCAAAACAGTAGTAGCTGGGCATTTAAAATAGAGTTAACAATATCATCCAAAAAGAGTTAATTCAGTTAAACCTCTGGGGAGCCATTAGGAGTTTATGAATTGAAATATTATTATACTTAAGTAATTTGATTTTATGAGGGTGAGAGAAGCCTATAGCTGAAGTTATTTTGGTTAATTAAATGGATCATGATGCCAATAAGATCAAGGCCACATTTCTATGCCTCAATGTAAATTTCACAGTCTTGCTGGAAAAATATAGATGAAATATCATTCTATGGTGGTGGGTCAGTAACATCATCTTTATATAGAAAGAATGGTTTTAATAAGTTATCTTTTTAATAAAATAAAAGTTTAACATATATTATATACTTAGTTTGTATCAGTAATCATTACCTTGCAGCTGTTGTCTCCAGGACAGCCTTGGGTTACATTGACAAGAACTGGTTTGAGAGATACATTATTTGTTGAATTTGGAAAGAATTCCAGATTTTGGTTGTTTAGTCTTACATCTTGGATACAGCCTTTGAAGAATCCACCATTAAGTTCAGTCTCCTGCTTGTCAGGTAGGCCACCAATGTAGATGACATCTCCCTTTTGGATTTTCCATGTAGAAGCAGAAATAAATCCTAGGTTTTGTGAAGATTGATACAGTTCAATTTTATTTGGCTTGATTTTCAAAGATATCAAGTGGACATTTCCATCATTAAGAACAAATTTTACTACTAATTTGGGAGAGTTTGGAGTCAGCATTGCTAGTCTGCCGTGCTCTAGCCAGACACGGATATATTGATAAGTGCTGTTTTCCAAAGCTAGAAGTAAGCCCGATGGTTGAAGTGTTCGGACAAACATGGAGAGGCTGACGGTGTCTCCATAGCTCTCATCAAGAGTAAAGACAACATATCCAGTGGAGTCATCCTGGCCAAATCTGCCTGCCACAAACTCTTCAAAATAGAGGAGGAGAAAAAAAGAAAAAGAAACATCTTAAGGCTCAAAAGACAGAAGGGATGGAAGATGAGAATTACACATTTCACAAACACACACACATGCACACATACATACACACTCATACACAACTTTTAAAGTTCAGGACAGGCTTACTCAATAGAATGATTTGGTCTCTTTCTGGACTTCTGAGTATACTTTATCCCTAAAATAACTATATTTTGGTTTATAGTTTACACTTGAGGCCCATTGATCAAAAAACAAACCAAAAAGATCTCTGCACAGATAAACTAAAGAATCTTCCCTTCGCTGCCCTAAAATATAGGCCTTAATGGTGGTATATCAGACACTACTGTACTGCAACTTGGTGGAAGAAATTTTCGGACAAGAGGAATTCATGCAACCTCTGCAAGCAGACTGTGCAGGCAGTCATAATCTTTGCTACTTAGAGGCATGCTGAAGCAAACATGTCATTAAACCTAATTATTCTTTGTAAAGAAATTTATTAGAGCCTGGACTGTATTTGTCCCAGGTCTGCTATTAACATGTGATTTAGGCTAGTTACATAACCTTTCTAAACTTCAGGTTTTTAATCTGTAAAGAACATAAATTGGGACAACAGAAATCAAGAATTAGATGAGTAAATCTTCTCTTGGGATGACATCTCACATAAGAGGCAGGGCAGTTGAGCAAGGAAAAAGAAGGACCCTTCCTTCTGTGGTCCTGGTTGGGTGTAGGAGAGGCACAGGAAACAGAGAAGTAGGGGCAAAGCTGAGTATGAAACCCACGCAGCATTTCCTGCAGTCAGAGGAGTTACTGATGCTCATATGTGGCAATGCTATTGATGTGCATCGCCTCAAGAAAACTCTTGAGATACATAAAAATAAAAACTGACATTGTAAAATACGGGTGATATGGTAGGAAGAAAACTTCCCATCCTCACAAAGCTTACATTCTAGTTGGAGGAAAGACACCAGATACAGATAAGGAAGCAAACTGTATAATATGTCAGATGGTGAGAAATCCTTTAGTATAAAATGTCAGGTAGAGAAAGGGAATAGGGAGATTTGGAGGGATGGAATTGTAATTTTAAATAGAATAATCAGGGAGGAACTCTCTGAGAAAGTGATATTTGAGCAAAAGTCCAACGTTATACTACGTTATTGTAGTAACTCAAGAGAGAAATGATGATGGCTTGGATCAGTGGTAATGTGAAAGTGGTGAAAAGTGGTCAGATTTTCAAAATATTTTGAAGGTAGACACAATAGAATTTTCTGGAGCCATCTCTAAGGTTTTTGGCCTAAGCAACTGGAAGCATGGAGTTTCCATTTGCAGAGCTAGGGAAGAAAATTGGAGGAACAGATTTTTTGGGTGAGGTGGGAGTCCATATTAAATTTGAGATGCCTTTTTGGATATCCAAGCGGAAGTGACTAATGGGCAGTTGATATAGAGGTTCAGGCAGGATGTTCTGATAATGTGGGATCTGTTAGTATATATCACCTGCCGTTGGCCCCAATTGGGAATCACTTTTCAACATGAGATTTGGAGGGGTCAAACATCCAAACCATATTAGATATTTAGAGCCACAAGACTGCATGAGATCACCAAGAGAGTGGGTATATAGAGAGAAAACAAGAGGTCCAAGAAGTAAGCCCTTAGGCATTAGAAAAGTGGAGGTAAAGGAAATGATGCAGGAGTAGCCAGTAAGATAAGAGGAGAACCAAGGCAGAGTGGTGGCCCATAAGCCTAGTGAGAAAATAGGTTTTCAGGAGGAGGGAGTGTTTAATTGTGTTAACTGGTATTGAGAAATTAAGCAAGATGGGGACTGAAAATTGACTATTGATTTTGCAATCTAGAAAGCATTGATAACATGACAAGAGCACTGTATTCAAGATATTGCTGTCCTCAAGATTTTATATCCCAATGCTAACCAGACAAAAAGAGCATATTTCAGCATGTCTAAATGTCGTCATATGGCCCAGTTGAAGTTTGGGTAAAGGTAAGACACATTTTAGTTTAGCTGAACTATAGTAAAACTTGCTTAGACAATCATCTGTGTTTGAAGATCTTCTGCATAAAAGGCTATATTTTCAGAACTCTGACTTGATTTCCTACAGGAACATTGCATTTTGAATCTGCATTTGGAGACCACCTGCTCCAGGCAACTACCGGTAGCTTTCAAAAGTGTACTGTTAGATAAAATAACCCCTTTGAAGAGGTTAACATCTCTGAATACACTGCAGCACTTTCATATGAGATAAAATGCTTAATAAGAAAATTTGGCCCTTGAAGCCCCTGAGGTTTGAAGATATGCCCAGAATCACTCAACCTCAGGGGTAGCGGGGTGCCTGCTGGTCATCCCAGGATGCCTTCAGCATCACTTTGTGGATCCGGATTAAAAGCCAAAACGCAGACTATTTTTTTTTTCTCAGAAGCCTGACTCTTCAGCAATCCTATTCCTCAGAAATCACAAGCAACTAGTCAGCATGTGCGATTTGCTACATGATTTTAGAAACACCTGAAGACATGTATGACTTGGCTGTAGATTTGGAAGGGTGATTCTCATACAAGTGGTTGACATGTTATGAAGAGGGACAACATATACAGATGAAAAACAATTTTGACAAACTTTAATGACAGATGGAATACAACGAGATGAAATTTAACAAGAATAAATGAGAGCCACTTGGATCTAAATGTGCCTTGTAAGTTTAGAGTAGGAGAAACAGGACTACGTGGCATCATGAGTGACAATGATACAAAATGATGCAATCACGAAGTGTGGCTGCCAAAAAGTCAATGTTGTATTAAGCTGAAAAACATAAGCACATTTTCTAGAATAAGGGAGGTTGTGGCCCTGTGTCACTGTATCATCAAGGACATACAGACATCACATCTTAGAAGGAATACAAAGAAGCAAATATATTCCAAAACCTGCAAGCAGCTGATGAAGTGTGGAAAACTATGTCATATGGCAAACATTAGAAGAAACAGGAAGTTTAGCCCGAATAGAAGTGATGGCTTAGATGGCCGAAGATACTTTTCTTCAGATATTAAGTATTCTCAAGTAGCAGGCAAGTTGAGAGTTTCATTTGCATGTCTTCCAGAATTGCAACATGGTCAATGAAGGAAAGCTACAGGCAAATCATATTTTATTTCAATATAAGGAAATAACTTTTGGGCAATTTTTGGCAAGACAGAGTGAGTGATCTCTCTATTCCTGAAGGTATTTAAGCAGAGATTTGAGCCACTACATTTGGCAGGTACAATAGTGTTAAAAATTCCGTCATAGAATGAAGCCTCTTCTATATCTAGGAAACTACAATTCTAAGAGAATAAAATTCTCAAAATCTAGGTATATGGCTGAAGAGAAGAGACATGTAAATTGCTTTTGTAAGTCAAATATTCACCAGAGAGCAAGAGGTAGGTGATGTCATTTATTCTAAGTAGTAATATCTTGAATGCTCCATGTTCTTACAAACAGTCAACACAAGATATGCTGAGAGAACCTTATGGACACTTCTGTAAACTAAGCTTAGTTAAATCCTTTTCAGTACTCTTTCTGTTGATAAATTAGATTATTTTAAAAAGATCAACCTTGAGATATTGGAAATCACTATGTCTTTTGTGTTTAGTCAGCCACCAAAATCTTCTATCCAATCTCCTTGTTCATTACAGCGTGTACCATGGTTGGAAAACATTGAGCTAAATACGAGTGCAAGTCATGAATGGGCTGAAGTTTGCCTTTGTGCTTTTTAGTATGTCTCCTCCCTCTTGAATATACATGTACAGTAGCAGAAAGACTCCATGTTCTCATTACTGCTTAAAAGCATTGTTTGTAGTGGGAGTAAACTCTCCAGGAAACATTCCTTCTAGATAACAGAAAATACAGAATAGTTTAATTTTCTAATGAAGAGGTGATATGAAAAATATAATTTTCCTTAAATTTATACCAAGAATTTTCAGAAAGAAAAGATTTTACAGAACTCTCTCTCTGTAAAGTGATCTTTTGAAGTCAAATATTTTCATGAGGGTTAAACAGTTTCAAATAATGTTGGAGTATAAGGAAACTGGGAGAAGCGGGGGAAGGGTAACCAATTCAGGAACTTGGTTTGAAAAGTTCATGGTTTTCCAAGTTGGATAAAATAAAGAAAACCAGAACCCACTGGACTGGCATCTCTTGAATCTATTTACTAGGACAGTTAACATCACCATGGTCAGTATTAACCTTATGGGTCACTGCATCTGGAAGCCAGTCAAAATGAGTCAGCATCTGTTTGTTATTTTGTATATGTAGTAAAAATATTGCCTTAGGTCAATTAAATTTTTCTTCAAAAAGTGAACATTGCCTCAGCATAATTTCCCTTTTTCTCCTTAAAAAAAATCACAAAACAACTTGCCATTCTACTTAAAATATTACGTATAGCTAGTAGATGCCATACTTCATTGTCAAACAGGTCCATGATTTGTAATGAATATTGTGGTCAGGGGGAAACCCTTGAGTAGTTTCTAATAATTCTTAGACATTTGAACATGGAATAGAGTATAGGCTAAGACTGGTTTTAATTTTACTTCATATAAAGCAGAGAAGACTACTTACCAGATGTTGTCCTACTTCAAGTTACTCTAAAATCTTGGGGTAAATTACAGCTGAACTTCAAAGCAGTCTGTTACAATTACATCTCAGACTTTTTCAATGTATGATAATAGTAATAAAAAGAAACAGGTACGCATTGATCACTATCAACAGCAATCTCTAGAACAATGTTGGAAGTTAAGGATTTTGAAATACTTTTCAAACTGTGGTTTACTAGAGAAATTCGATCAATTAGTTTATGGCATCTACCAAGTTCTACTATTGTTACTTTCCACATTTTCTTTTCTTTTTTTTTTCTTAAGACACCTAGTATATTATCTGTCTTCTCCAGGGCAGCCTTGGAAAAGATACCTTTGAATAAAGTTGGTGTTTTATGAAAATGCTATGCTTAATTATGATTTTTGGAGCAAGTGTGAACTGCATAGAAAGGAGAGCAAGGAAATGAATATTTACCGAGAATTTGCTATGTACAAGATATCATGTTAGTATGTGGCACTGAGAAATTTTATGTCTAAGGGTCCTTTTTTCAAAAGAATTATTTCTCTTTCAAATAAGATTTACATACATTTCTGATATGCAACCAATGGTAAAATTGCAAGAGCATTTTGCAAACACAAAGATGAAAACCTCTTTGGAAAGGAGCTATCTGCTTATTTTTTTTTTACTTCTCTGTATGAGTGAAACTTATGTCCTGTGAATCCACTCAAAATTAATTAATGCACATCACTGCCCTCTTCTTTTCTTTCTCATCAGTGGGCAACCAGCAGCAGAAGTCCTGTGGGGTCATTATGTTTCATAGCAGGCAGAAGCAGAGAGGCTGTTTTTGCTGTTTCTGCTCTGCTCTGAGGCACGGCACTCCCAGCCATAGCAGTCACAGCTTTCTCTCACCTCTCAGACAGTTGGGGCCTTTATAGGGCCTGTGGCAGTCACACTGGTAACTCAGCCACAAGTTGATGCAGCGTCCTCTGCTTTGACAAGGTTGGCTTTCACACCAATCCTTTCTCACACAGCCTGCCTTGACATTTAATGATGAGACAGATGAGATGTTCTCCAGGGTAATGTGATTCCAATCAATTTTAATGTCTTGGAGACAGCCTACAAACGAAGGTGTGGATGGTATATTATAGAAGTTAAGTAGAGCAACACCATCGCTGGTTGTCCCCACTGGTAAACCACCCAAAAAGGAGTTCTGAAAAGCACATATTGATGGATCACTTTCAAGTGGAGAAGGAGCTTTCGAGATGCATTTCTCCTTACAGGAGTCATCGATTAAGGTAAGGGTCACAGCCTCTGCAAATATTACCTCCACGAAATGCCACTCTCCGTCGCTGGTGTTGTGGGAAATGTACAGAAGCACCTTTGGCTGATTGTTGACCTGAATTGATAAGTGAATGTAGCCACTTAGCAGCTCCAGCTTCACAAACACATCCCTGTTGCCTCGGAAAAGTAGAAGAGCCATTGGCTGAACAGTCTGAAACCTGAGGGCTATGTTACAAACTGAGCCCTTGGTTGTCGCTGAGCCAGTTTTGACCCACAGGAAACCATCACCCTCAAATGAAAGTGTGGTTGCGATTTCACACAGGGACCCGGTGTAGCCAGATGGACACAGGCAGCCGAATCCATGCTGGCCATCTTGGAAGTGAGGGATGCATATTCCATTATTTAGGCATTGCTGATGGGTACAGCCCAGGAGAATATCAGAACAGTCCCTTCCTCCATAAAAAGTTCTAGAAAGGTTATCAAATGGGCAATGGCAAGTATAATTCCCAGGCAAGTTCTCACAAGTACCACCATTTTGGCAAGGGTTTGAAGAACATTCATTGACGTCTTCTTCACAGTGGATTCCTGTTACATAATAAAAAAGGGTTAAAATTAGATATATTCGCATCAAAAATAGAAGTTTCACATAATTTGCATGTATAATCTTGCAGAAGTGCATGGATAGCTCAGATTTAGAACTGTAATGGAGTAAAATGTAAACACTTATTAAGGGAAAGTAAAATCAATTCTATATTCCACATGTGTCGTGAAGAAAAAAGATGCAGTCATGGCAGGCTTTGTATTCTTCCTCTAGGAATAGATAATTTGCTAAACACTGTGATTGATTCCAGCTATCATTGTCAGATATACATGCAGCACTGAATATCATACAAACAAAAAAGAGAAAAAAGATCACTCTTGGCACTGATGTAAGATACAATTTATTTATTTCGGGACTTTTTTCTCAGACATTGTATATTCTGTCCTTGGCTGTAGATTTCACTCTATTCTACTTGGAAACAGTGATTTTGTCTTATATCTTGTTTATATTTCCCCATAATTCCTAAGAGTTTGCCAGAAATATAAATAGTCCAAACAGCTCTCACCATGAAGGGCTTCTAAGGTGAATGGAAGTCCCCGTTTCCTCCTTCCCTACAATGCTAGTGTAAATCATGATGTCTACACCATAACAAGCTCCTTTCCTGTTTATTATTTTAACTTCACTTTCTATTTTTGTTTTCTGATTCCAAGTCAAAAAATATATCTAATTAGGAAATTATTAGAATTCATTTAAAAAAAAGTAACACGAAGAAGTATAACACCTTTTAAAGGGGATGGCCGTTGCTTTTCCAGGGAGATTCAGATGAACAAAGAGTAACAATAAAAATTGGCATATGCATAGGACTTTATGGTTTCCCCAACATCTTCATTCAAATTATTATATTTGTGCTCACTACAATTTTCTGAGGTTTTCAAAGCAGATATTTTTAGTTCTCTTTCACAGAATAAATTGAGGTGTAGAAAGAGCGAAGTCTAAATTCCAAAGCACTTTTACCATCAGACCCTAAATTAACTAGTTTTGTTTTTGAGATGGAGTCTCGCTCTGTCACCTAGGCTGGAGTGCAGTAGTGCAGTCTTGGCTCACTGCAAGCTCTGCCTCCCAGGTTCACACCATTCTCCTGCCTCAGCCTCCCGAGTAGCTGGGACTACAGGTGCCTGCCACCACGCCTGGCTAATT
>NW_012099566.1:280833-282688 GCF_000951045.1 Mandrillus leucophaeus
TTACTGTACTAGGATTACTTTCATACAAGCTTTGTTAATTCAAAAATATTTCAAGCTCTGTGAAAACAGTGGACATATTATAATCTTACTTAGAGCCACCCACAGCACCTGTACAGTGCTAAGGGTATGAATTATTAAATGTTTGATGAATAGAAAGAATAGAACCAAATGGAACTAATCTATTTGTTACATAGTCATCCTGAGAAGCACAGAAAACTGACATAGGAATTACAGGTAAACTACAGTATATTCTAAAGGGGTGTTCCAATATAAGTTTAATATAACTGAATATGAAAAGTTGAAACTTTTGTACCAGAAGATATTTTACTTAAACTTGATTTTCAAAGCATTTTAAGAACAAAAAAAGTAATAACAAGTATTTGAGGGTAAAACTACTGAATAACTTATACAGCATAACAAAAGCAAAACATGATTTTTTCTCCCACCCTATCTTGAAACATATTTAACTGGGGAAGGGTTTCATTGCCTCTAGATAAAAGTCTTCAGCAGACCCCAGGACTTTTCGGCTTACTATTTGATAGTAGTGTCACGATCTCTTAAAATAAACCACCCACAGCAATTAGAATGGCCAGTCACATATAATGATCAAAAGTCTCAATGCAATTTAGAATAAAATCGTCTTTGCCTGCTAGGCTAACTTCAGGCTGTCTTGAAGTCGAGTATTCGGAAGTCTTCGTCCCTCTTACTATTCTTCCATTGTCTCCACCCTCAGATTTATGTGTTCTGTCCCCTAGAAGACTGAAGTTGGTGGCAAAAAACGGGGGAAGGGGTACAGAAATTATTCACCTGACTGATACAATATGGTTTCATGGTTTCTGAGACTGGGAGGTGTTTAAAGTTGGTATTTGTTATAAGGGGCACTTATGAGTTCCTTGGAGCCCACTCTATTCCTCCAGCTGAGACTCACTCTAGAGTACTGTGAAGGCAGGCAGACATTGCCTCTCCTTTTACTGACGGCTCATATTTGCTCCTCCCCCAACCCCTTTGCTATTGGTTTACTGATGTTTACTCCTGCTTCCTTCTTTATCAATTCTTTTAGTAGGATTCTTTCACCTTCCAACAGAGGCCTATTGAGAAGAACTCTTTTTACACAAACTACCCACTAATGCTCCTACCACGGGTTCCCCATCTGAACCACAGGATTCACGTCCACTTAACCTGCAGTAGGAGGGGAGCGCATTTACTTTCCAACACAGCACAGCAACAATTCTTTCTCTCCCTTTCCTGACGCCTTGGGTTCAGAGTCATCACACTTTTTCATCTTTAGATTCCTTAGGCAGGTGGAGAATCTAGTCTAAGTTGCCCGTTCCTTCCCTTCCACCAACTTTAGATGACACTGGAACACTCCTGGAAGCTATGGTCACTCTGGTTTAGAAAGTAGCATCTAGCCCTCAGTTTGAGGGGTAAGGTTCAACTCACAATACAGCAGCAAGCCTCTCCAATGAAATCTCCTTGTAGATCCACTCCTTCAAATTGCCTCTGAAGAATTTTCACATACCCCTGACATAAGTATAAACCTTTTGGTCAGGCAAAGTGGCTCACGCCTGTAATCCCAGAACTTTGGAGGCCGAGGCGGGTGGATCACGAGGTCAGGAGTTTGAGACCAGCCTGACCAATATGGTAAAACCCCATCTCTACTAAAAATACAAAACTTAGCCAGGCATGGTGGCATGGGCCTGTCATCCCAGCTACTCAGGAGGCTGAGGCAGGAGAATTGCTTGAATCCAGGAGGTGGAGGTTGCAGTAAACTGAGATTGTGCCACTGTACTCCAGCCTGGGCAATAGAGCAAGACTCTGTCTCAAAATAAATAAATAAATAAATAAGTAAAATAAA
>NW_012099566.1:290463-292511 GCF_000951045.1 Mandrillus leucophaeus
AGCCACCACACCTGGCCTAAATTAGGTAAGTTTTAAAAATCCAACCTGGCCATGCTTGGTAGCTCATACTTGTAATCCCAGGAGGCCTAGTCAGGCGGATTGCTTGAGGCCAGGAGTTTCAGATCAGCCTGGCCGACACGGTGAAATCCTATCTTTACTAAAAATGCAAAAATTTGCCAAGCATGGTGGCGCATGCCTGTAATCCCAGCTACTCTGAAGGCTGAGGCAGGACAATCTCAAACTCGGGAGGTGAAGATTGCAGTGAGCCAAGATCACGCCACTGCTCTCCAGCCTGGGCGACAAAGCAAGACTCTTGTCTCAAAAAAAAAAAGAAAAAAAATCCAATCGTACACACTATTTTTTAATTAATAATTTAGTGTATTCTCATTTATTGTTTGTTATTAATATGCATGTCTTATTTTCCCATTTAACTCTATGCCCAAATGTGTGTTTTTAAAAATTTAATCCAAAGATTCCTATATTGATGATGTTGGATCAGAACCCCAGCTATACTGCTTGATCATGAGTAGGTTACACACACTTTCTGTATTTCAGTTTCCTCATCTATGAATGGGATTAATAATAGCATTTACATCACAAGGCTCTTTTAAAGATTAAACAAGTTAAGACACGTAAATATTCATAACATTGTTTGGTATATAACAAGTTCTCAGTAAGTGTTGGCCATTACTAAAAAGTAGTAAGAAAGAATTATCCTCTAATGACAAAATTCAAATAGTACTGTAGTCATTGAGATAGACTATTTAGAAAGTGTGGGCATGTGTAATGCCCTGTAAATTGCATAATTTTACATGAGAGATTTACTTGGACAGCATATTAGTCTAGAATCTCATCAAATTGTGCTTTCCTTGAAGGAAGGAAAATGTCTATTTTATTCACCAATGTATGTCTAAAACATAGCATAGTACCTGGCTTGTATTAGCTATTTAGTAATTAATTTTGGAATGAATTCATTATGACCTTCCTAAAGTGATTAAATATTTTTATAATGCTTTCAATCTGATCCAAAACCAAAGTGCTTTCTTTGTGTAAACTTTTAGATAAATGTATGCAATGTTAATCTTTGACGATCTACTGCCATTTATGATCTACATATCTAGGCACTTGATTGGACTCTATTGTACTTATATATTACTGTACTAGGATTACTTTCATACAAGCTTTGTTAATTCAAAAATATTTCAAGCTCTGTGAAAACAGTGGACATATTATAATCTTACTTAGAGCCACCCACAGCACCTGTACAGTGCTAAGGGTATGAATTATTAAATGTTTGATGAATAGAAAGAATAGAACCAAATGGAACTAATCTATTTGTTACATAGTCATCCTGAGAAGCACAGAAAACTGACATAGGAATTACAGGTAAACTACAGTATATTCTAAAGGGGTGTTCCAATATAAGTTTAATATAACTGAATATGAAAAGTTGAAACTTTTGTACCAGAAGATATTTTACTTAAACTTGATTTTCAAAGCATTTTAAGAACAAAAAAAGTAATAACAAGTATTTGAGGGTAAAACTACTGAATAACTTATACAGCATAACAAAAGCAAAACATGATTTTTTCTCCCACCCTATCTTGAAACATATTTAACTGGGGAAGGGTTTCATTGCCTCTAGATAAAAGTCTTCAGCAGACCCCAGGACTTTTCGGCTTACTATTTGATAGTAGTGTCACGATCTCTTAAAATAAACCACCCACAGCAATTAGAATGGCCAGTCACATATAATGATCAAAAGTCTCAATGCAATTTAGAATAAAATCATCTTTGCCTGCTAGGCTAACTTCAGGCTGTCTTGAAGTCGAGTATTCGGAAGTCTTCGTCCCTCTTACTATTCTTCCATTGTCTCCACCCTCAGATTTATGTGTTCTGTCCCCTAGAAGACTGAAGTTGGTGGCAAAAAACGGGGGAAGGGGTACAGAAATTATTCACCTGACTGATACAATATGGTTTCATGGTTTCTGAGACTGGGAGGTGTTTAAAGTTGGTATTTGTTATAAGGGGCACTTATGAGTTCCTTG
>NW_012099566.1:293496-462097 GCF_000951045.1 Mandrillus leucophaeus
AGGAGGTGGAGGTTGCAGTAAACTGAGATTGTGCCACTGTACTCCAGCCTGGGCAATAGAGCAAGACTCTGTCTCAAAATAAATAAATAAATAAATAAGTAAAATAAAAAAAGTATAAACCTTTCAAAAACCTGAAGTCTGTTATCTGTATTTACTTTAACATCCTGTGTTTTTATTTATTTCATAATTCACTGTGGCACCTGACAGCAACCATATCTTGGTCCCTTAGTTGAAATTTCAATTGACCATTTTTCTCAATTTATAGAATAGCTACTCTATGATGTACTCTCAGAGTACTCTCAGAATACAAACTAGAAGACGTAGACCTAGCCTGAATGTACTTACAATATAATGGAAGGACAAAATATATATTTATGGAAATGCATTGTACATAGTAGGTTCCCAGCAGATATCGATAATATATGAGAATCAAACTCAGGCAACATTAGAGCGTATTTAGGAAAGTTTTAGGGAAAGGACTTTGAATGATAGATAATGAAACATCTTTAGATATGAAAGCTTCATATTAAGTCAAATCAATAAATATTGATTATATATCTATCATGTATAAAATATTGTGGATAACATGAAGTTTGAACTAGTCCTTGTCCTCAATGAATTTAATAAAGGAAAAGTAAGACAAATTTGTGAAAAATTAAATGATAGCGCAAGTCAAGATAATACTGAAGAGATTTCACTAGACAGTATACAATAGATTCTAAGTGAATTGTATTGGCAGTAGCTGCTGCAGAGCCTCCAGAGAAAGGTATCTCTTCAGACCTGGCTGAGAAGGTCTTACAGAGATAGAATTTAACATAGGTTTTCAAATATAGATCGAATTGATAAAGAGGGCCTTGTGGCCAGGCGCGGTGGCTCACACCTGTAATCCCAGCACTTCGGGAGGCTGAGGTGGGCGGATCACAAGGTCAGGAGATGGAGACCATCCTGGCTAACACGGTGAAACCCCGACTCTACTAAAAATACAAAAAATTAGCCAGGCGTGGTGGCGGGTGCCTGTAGTCCCAGCTGCTCGGGAGGCTGAGGCAGGAGAATGGCGTGAACCCGGGAGGCAGAGCTTTCACTGAGCCCTGGGCGGCAGAGCGAGACTCCGTCTCAAAAGAAAAAAAAAAAAAGAGGTCCTTGTATGTGTAAATAAGTGAATAAACAAAACACTCATCGATGGGAAAGCTTAACATTTAGAGGTGACAATGAGTTTGGCAATCTGGTAGGCACATAGGATTTACTAGGAAAATAAACACACAAAGGTTAAATGTAGCCAGAGTGGAAAAGGTCTGGAAACTTATGAGGTTTTTAACTGTATTTTTTTATTTTCTGGCAGTGGGGAGTCATATGTAATTGTTGGACAGAACACCAACATGGTTTCTCATAAAGATCACCTTCACAGGAATATGTAACACAGAGTGAAGTGGGAAGAAACTAAAGACAGGAAGACCAGCTAGGCAGCTATTAAAACTATTTACCCATTAGCTTATTAGGGCTTGAAATAGGATGTTTATTTCTTTACAATTTACAGGACACTTTCATTTATCCTTTGTGGGCAAATAAGTGCAGATGGTCGTGCTTTCTATACCATTGCCTACTTTATTTTTTCTTATGATTGCTAAAATTTATGCATTTGATCTTTCATAAAATGTCAATAATTAGATTATGTGTTTCTTTTAAATATAAACAGAAAAGCAAGTTTTAAATTTTACCATAATTTTAAAAAGAACAAAATAAGTAGAGAAACCCTGTATTAAGATCAATAGTCAGAAGAACAACAAACAGAATTAGGTATGAAAAGTAGAATGATAAACAGCAGTTTATGCTTTTACTTTACTTAAAATCAATTCTATTGACATGTTCAATGTAAAATAAAGTCTGACATATTTATTTGATGAACCCAGAAAACTAAAAGTGGGAAAAAAGATCAAAATGTCTTGTATTGGTTGTTGGAGTAGCTGGGCAAAGAACAAGATCTGCTGTCAATCAAGATAAAAGGATTAGGGGATATTTATGGGACCACTGGGGCCATTCAGTCTTCTTAATTGGGTATTTTAGTTGAATACAAATTGGTTATTTATGTCCAACTATTTATAGTATGGGATGGATTACTTGAAGCTTATTGTTATTTGCTTATATAAAGTCAATTCATTTAATTAATTAAAAACTGTCACCTTATTTTATTTTCCTAAAATTTTTTTAGTTCAGTATCTGATTCCATGATAATACTGTATTTCAAAAATAATCATGATAGCAAAAATGTCTACCACTTGGCATATCTCATATTTTCTTGAGAATAAATCATATTAATGGATAAAAAGAATGCAGACTTTATATTTAGAATTAATATCATTGGATATGAAGATGATTTTTGTCAAAATTCTCACTTTGCTGAAGCCATGTTTAATGAAATATCTAATATGAAGTTATATAATTTACACTAGACATGTATATACTAGCCATATATAAATGACATATATATACTAGACATATATAAATGACATATATATACTAGACATATATAAATGACATATATATACTAGACATATATAAATGACATATATATACTAGACATATATAAAATACATACACAAATGAGGAAGTTTCATCTTGATCTGTTTTAACTGACTTAGGGTTTAAAAATTTTTAATAAATAGAAATCAAAGAAAAATTTTAATAAATAGAAATCAAAGTAGAAATTGTCTAAAACCAAAAACTCAATGCATAAATATATCCATTTTTCCTTTCTCAAAAGTTTGAATTTTCATTTGATAGTAATATCTGTTATAGCATTAAACATTAGTTGCTAAACATCTTAAAAACACTAAGCATGGTGCAAATTAGCATATATAAGAAAAGAGTTGGTTACCTATGAGCATCGCCATTAAAATGTGAAAACCATGTGTTCTGGCTCCAAACATCCTTCTGTTAAAAAAGAGATATCCATCCAAACACCTACTAGGTTGACAGAGTGAGTTTCTGATCATTTTGGACCATATCCAGAAGTGTGAGCTTGTTTTCCAATGTCATCTCTTCCTCAGGTAGAGAGTATGGGGACTTGGTTTTGACTCATTTCCCTCCAAGCTGGATCAGTGGGGCTTACAGTAAGACTCATTTGTGCTGCTTACCAGGCAGCCTTGTTATTCTTAGATCCCATCCCTGCTTAGCATATGGTGACTCTCCTTTTTAAGTCACACTAGTGAGTGTTGTGATCACAACACTGAACGCTGACATTATTATTATGAAGAAATGAGTTTTGGGGACTCTAACCACAGATAAGCATTTTGGACAACTTCTATTGTGGAAAATTAGGGCCTAATTTTATTTTGCTTTACAGCAATGAAAATGCTGTTTTTGTTTTCGTTTTCTTTTGTTTGTTTTGCTTTTGAATAGTGGTTAAGAAATTAATGGCAACTTCAAACCTATTGAATATCTATGCAAGTGATAGAAAGGAAAGAAAAATTAAGAAAAAAGAGCAAAAGCTTTTATTAATTGAGACTGTGGCAAGAGTTACTTGTGTGGTGCTATCAGACAAATTCCAGCCTCTATGAAAGACCAGTTATGCTCCACTCCTTTAAAATCCAATGGCATTTAATTTTGTACAAGAGAATAATTTGAATATGTGAAGTGTTTGAGATACACTGAGAGTACAAACAAAAAAAGTAATTCTTTTTTGTTTCTTTTTAACATTTTCTTAAAGGGGAACCTGAGGACCTATAGAGGTTTCACATAGGCAGTATAAGCTGAGAGGTCATGAAGGCCCCTAGAAGTACCATACTCCCTAAAATTCTCACCATAAGAGCAATTCCTTTAGGTTGAGACCTTGTCTCTTAGAAGCCTCAGTAAAGGTGAAAATGTTACCTGAGAGGGGCGGTAACTGTATCACAAAATAGTCATTAATGCCTTATCATAGGCAGTATATGCCACGTTAAAAAAAAAAAAAATGCCATATCACTGAGGTCAGATAAGTTGTGATGGAAACCAGTAACAAGGCGGAAAAATGTGTGACGCAAGAGACATTGCAATAGTACACGTCTTCATTCATTTATTATTCATTCATGTTTAAAACTTACTTATCAAGGCCTTAGTTTGACTGCCAGTATGTGAGTGCAGGAGATATGATGGTGAAGAAAAATAGATATAATCCTGATTCTTGAAGCATACAGTTTCCTCAAGCTTACAGTAGTGGGGAAGGCTGAGCAGACAATAGCCTTGAGGACTGAAGGAAGAAATGTATCTATTGGGGGCTCGAGGGTAAGGGTGGGATGAGAAGGAGAGGCAACATATTCATGGTTCTGATCAATGGATCTACTTGGAGAGGCATTTCTAATAGTCCTCAGGGAATCAGAATAATGAAGTAGAATAAACATGGACTAGGAGTCAGACTATGACACTGACTTTTATACTAATCGGAGCTTTGAAACCAGGCTGTGAGAACTTGGGTAAATTAGCTAATTTATTTAAGCTGAAATTTCGTATGAAGTAGAAAGAATAAAGCCTATGAAATAATTATTTTTGTGTGAACCAAATGAGATAACTATAAATGCTTGGAGCATACTAGTCATTCAGAGGAGTTTCATCAACTTTTTTTTGTGGACAGTATAAGTGAACTTGGATAAATATTACTTGAATAAAAATATATAAGGCATACTTTTTTAATTTATAGGCAACATGAACCTGTTAAAAATAATGACCTCCCTTAGGCAGAAATGATGGTTACCTCTAGTAGTCGTTCTCCAGCATGTCCCACCCCCATTCCTTACAGAGAGACAGGTGTCCCACCATATAGAATACACATGTCAAATATATTCTTTCACACACTCCTTTACAGCTGGGTCATGGGCATGTGACCCAATCCTGGTCAATAGGACTTGAGGAGTGCTCTGCTAGGGGGAGGATGAAAAAGGCTTTCTTCTCCAATATAACAAAGACATGTACCGTTAGAGGGCTTGGAGGAGGGAGAAGATCAGGAAGAATAACTAATGGGTATAAGGCTTAATATCTGCGTGATGAAATAATCTGTACAATAGCCCCCATGACAGAAGTTTGCCTACGTAGAAAACCTGTACTTGTACCCTTGAACTTAAACTAAAAGTTAAAAAAAGGAAGAAAGAAAATGAGAACTTTAACACAATATATACTTATACACAAACTTTAATAATTTACATGAATACATGTAAATAAGTCTATCTATCTAATATATCACAGTGATTTACAAAAGGAAGGGAGAAAAATGAATGGGGGATGGGGAAACAATAGAATAGGATTGGCTGGAACAGAATGGAATAGGTATAAAGCAGGCAAGCCAGGGATCTCATGTCAACTAAAGAAGACAGTTCTCTTAATCTGAAGTAAAGAGTTAACTCTTTTCACTTGAGGTGAAGAAACCACAAAACTGAATAGAAGAGATACAGCTTATTGGGTGAAGACCTATGAGTTTCAATTGATGATAATTTACTGATAATTATTATTAACACTTTTATGATCCACAGCAGCCTATGGTTTACTTTATTCTTTATTACCTCAACTTATTTTTGAAATATGGATCCATGGTGATCTGACTTTCCAAATTTTATGTGGCATTGGGGCTGTCATGACAATTGATAGTATCTGGGGCAAAGGATATGAAAATCCCTTTCTAACTCCCAATTTGAACTCAAAATATTTTTTGTTTTAGGAGGCAGAGATAAAATATGGACACTCCAATAAAGAAAGCTAATATGATAGTGATTTTACTTGAAATCATGTCATTAGAGAAATTCTTGGGGAAAATTGGATGTTTAACCAGGAGAAAAGCAGATACCAGGGCCTATCAGAAGGGTCTTCATGTAGCTAAGGTCCATCACATGGAATTTTATGTTTTATTTGTTTCTAACTGTGAAAACTACTACCAATGGTAAGAAGCTTTTGGATAGTTTATTTATGCTCACTGTGCAGAATCTTCTAGTAGTTGATGTTCATCAAGCATAGAACCAGCTCTCTTGGGAGACAGTATGTTTCCTGACATTGAAGCTGTGCAGATTTAGAGAGAATCATCATTCAGCATGGATATTATAATAGAAATTTAAGAAAAGGTATGTTATATATTTCAATGGCCTCTAACAATTCTCCCAGTCCTAAGATTCTATCATAATTTCTAAGTAAAGAATATGTTGCATGCATAATTTCTAAGTAGATAATTTTTAAGTGGAAAATATGCTGAATGTAAGAGTCGACGTTTTCACAATTTCATAATTTTGTCACAGTTTAAAAAATCTGTAAAAAGGAAACAGCAGTAAGTTTTTTAGAAGGCTACTAATAAGGATTAAATGAGGCAATTGTTCATAGCATATGGTTCCAGGCCATAGGTGCTTATCAAATGTTTTGTCTTGCCATAATTCCCCAACTCCGTTTTTATTTGCTTAAACACATAGTTAGATGTAATCATATCCACAATTTTTCTCTGTGTTGATTCCCATTAAATTTTACTTTTCTGGAGGTCAATCCCCGTATGTGACCTCAACTATGCAGAACATAATCAAGAACGAAGATATGTTCTAAAAGTTTCTATGTTTAAAACTAGAGATTGCAAAGTTTATTAACTATTTCCTCAGGCCTTAGTCCATCATTCATTATTATTTTAGATACAATTAAAGCAAGCTTGATTATCAAATATTTCAGCTTGCAGTGGAATAGAATCAGCAAAAGAAAAGGATAAGGGAGAACTTTGTGTACATTTTCAGCAGCAGGAAATGACAGCCAAGAACTAGACAATAAATGTGAGTAGACAGAACTAACACTTACTGAGTCTCAGATCTGTGCCAGTCACTGGGGTAAGTGCTTTATTTATGTGGCCATTTAATCATTCTAATAAATGATGAAGGATGTATTGCTACCTTCATTTGATAGATGATGAAACCGAGCCAACTTGTGGTTGGTACTCACTCAGTCTGTCTGACTCCTGAGATAAGACATTTGATCTCTACAACATGCTGCCTCCAAGGAAAATAATATGATGAGCTTATTTATTAATAAATAATATTAAAAAGTATAGTACCTTGAAGATATTGAAAATAGGAACAAAATCAAAATCTATAGAACATAGGACAATAAATAATAACATTGTCATCAATAAGACACAAAATTGTATGCAACTTTTTTAGCCAGAAATGCAAGAAAATGTGTAACATATTTCTGAAATATTTAAATGTGAAATGATTAAAATAAAACATTTTTTTCCCAAAAGAATTATAAAAATATGTTATGCCAAAAGCTCTTTTATATGGGCCATTCTCAACCTTAATGATATCAGAAAAAGTGGTGTTACTATATGGCTAACTTATTTTGTATATTAAGATTGTGTGTGTGTACAGCATAAAGCATGGAATTGTTTCTTCAGTATCCATTCTTTGCTCTACTTTATGATTACACTATTCTAAAGTTCTGATGCAAGAGACACATATACACACTCTCCAGACCTGATATTTGTTCAGAACCATATGGTAGCTCAGATAAAAAAAATGCTGAGCCCAGAGGAAGATTTGATTCAGTCTATTGTGTGGAAAGTATTCTGAGATCTTCAAACGAAAGACAAAATAGCTGCAAAAAGCCTTGCATTTCAGTTTCACATTTCACTTGATTTTGCACTTCAAAAGTCATACTTTGAAGCTTAGTGGATATAGGTAAGTGATTTTTAGTTACTTTACGGACTAACAAGGAGAAAGTACAGCATTGCACATGCTCGCTCTTGTTGACTTTACTTTGAAAAGTAATTTCAGAGAAACTCAACCCAGTTCAACCAGAACTATCCTAATTGGCTTTGATCAGTAAATCATCAGAAAGGGCTCTGCTCTTGCTTAGTCCTTTTTTCCCTTGTCTTGTCAAAAGTGAGTGATTAAACACTCAAGTTACAGTGAATTATAAAAACCTGTCTTGTATTGAGTTCGATGTTGCTATTCAAAGAAATGTTGGCTTTCTCTCTGCCATGGTAAGAATTGGCTTTACATTCTTTAGTAGTGCTGTTTGTCATTTTTTACAAATTTATTAATATTTTAATTCTGTACAGGCATGAAAATATCAAAGATCAAGTATATTATTGACCTGGTAAGGCCTGACATTCATGGCCCTCCAAATCTGGCTTTTATTCATCTCCCAGCATTATTTTCCATTGCTTACTACATAAATGGTTGTATTAAGATATATTTTAGTAGAATAAAATTTAAAACACATTCAAAGCTTTCTCTCTCTCTGCAGTTTTTTTCAAAACGCCGACTTTCTTTCAGAGTTCTGCTCAACTGCTACTTTCTCTTCAGTTTTTTCAAAATCCCAACTTTCTTTCAGAGTTCTGCTCATTGCTACTTACCCATATTGAAATGCCTTCTACTTGTAACTCTCATTCATGTTTGTCCTTGAACATCTGAGCTTATCCACATGGAACCCAGCATAGAGTACTATTCTTTTTTTTTAAATATTTGTGATTTACTTTCCTTAACTGTATTGTAAGTCTTACAAGTGTGAATACCTCTTTTTATGTTTACTTCCTAGTATACTGTATTATATAACACAGTACTGCTATAATGTATATATCTTGATGAAATGTGTGAAATGCTGTAATCAAAATGAGCATGTATTCAGTCTTTTCTCCTGCATAAAGAGCCTAATGTACTGGAAGACAACTTTAGTCTTTATTCAATGCAAAGGTAAATCTGGCATTTGCAGATATCTAATGTATCAATGAATGGACATGACGGGTCCGTAAATTATTTGAAAATATATGTAATATTTTGTGGTTTGTTGTTTTGCATTTTTCTGGGGGAAGAATTTATAGTATTGACTCTATAAAATATAATATCATAAGAATCCCTTAGTAGGAGTGGGTGTGGTTAAAATGCAAAATCTTAGGACACATCCCTAGAAATTCCGATTCTGTGAATCAGTATTGGACTCAGATAGCTGCATTTCTTATGAGTATACCAGTTAATTCTGTTAACACTCTTCCTCAGACCTGGTCTAAAATTTCAACAAATTTTCACAGGAATATTTGATCTGGAAAAGCCAAGAAGCTCTGATTGCAGGAAATAAAACACTTTCAGAGACACAGATTTTACCTACCCATGTAAATGTGTCAGTTCAAAGAAGCTGGCTTTGGATTGGCATTTAAACTGTCCCTAAACAATGGCAGTGACTTTTAGAAGAAATAACTTAGTTGATAGCGGTTTCTTGATAAAAGGCAGAAACTACTTCACCAAAATATTTCTTTAAAATTTCTATTTGGCCAAAACCCAAAATCTCTAACCTACTTGGATTATACCATATGCTGCCTATTAACTGAGTAGATTTCATTATGTCCTTCATAGAATAAAAAGAATATCTTAAATATGCAACAAGAAATTTCCCTCCACATTTTATCTTTGCTTTAACCATTTTTCGATTTCATTCTTTCTTAGTACAACCTTAAGATTAAAAAAATACTTGTGGCATATTGTAGTAAACATAGGCTGACTTAACTTCTTAATTACTAGGTTCACATATATTAATTGGTAAGCCTATTTAATAAATATGGAAGAGAGAGGAGGTGTTTGGAGGTCAAATGTCCCAGCAATGGCTCCAGTTAAGTATGTGATCCTACAGGAGCCATGTAGCTTCTCTGAGTTTTCACTTTCCCCATGGTGAAATGGGAGTAAGCACCTTTGCACCGCCTACCTCTAGTTGTTGTGAGAACTGGAAAAGGTAATGAATATGTAAATATTTTAGAAAATATAAAGTGCTCTATTTGGCAAAATACAAAGCACTATCCAACTATAGGGTAATATGCTTCTGTAAATGTCTGGAATTTGTCATTTGGTTAAAAAGAAGTAAAAATCTCACTAATTTTAAAGTTAAGTTAATAAAAGAAACACTTGAAATATTAAATTTATGTTAGAGATCCATCCATTTTGTAAATATAAATTCTAACAGCTACTTAATTAAAATATGCTGAATATTGAGCACATTATTAACAATAGCTACTGCTATTGGGTAGGTATGGTGTGCAGGTCACTCTGCTAAGTATTTTACTGTATTATTCATTTCTCACAACCTCACAGTGAGGTAATTAAGCTGAATAAATGGAAACTTTGGCAACTTATGAAACTTGCTGAAAGTCACAGAATTAGACAGTGGTAGCGCCAGAACTTAAATTTAGATCTGGCAGTGCCCAAATACAAATTAGTTACACTTATATCTATCACAAGTTTAGCTATGTAGAAACAATATAAACAAGTTTGAAACGTGTAAACAACAATAATTGCTTTTTAGCAGGGGCCCATATCCATTCTATAGCATCTATTTAGTAGCTACTGCCAATATCCCATTAAAATGTGTATGAAGACAAGAAAAAGATGAGAGATAACATAATAGTAACAGATAAAATGAAAAGATAACTTACTGTCTGAATTGAAGAAAATGCGTAACTATAAAACAAAAGGTGCTAAATTAAACAAAACCAATGTAAAACAAAGAAAGTAGCAACAGAAATGGTGACTAACCTCATCTGACAAGTTCCACTACTTTTAGGAAAGTACAGAGACATGGTTTTCATATCTCACAATCTGCAATTAGACTCAGAGCCCTGGGTCTGCACTAATGAAAGAGTCAGCTGATGGTCACTCAGTTGCTTTACAGAGCTAGTCTGAATACTATTTTCCTTGTCATTCTTATACCCTGTCTTCTCCATGCTTTAAGAAATGACAACTTGCAGAACAAAACAAGGCAAAAGCAACAGAGGACTATATTTTATTTATCTTACAAGTGACAGAGAAGATATCCACTTAGTTTGAAGTATTTGTAAAACAGGTAAGATCCCAGTACAGTTTAGTATTATTACAACAGGTGGTTACCAACTACCGGAACTTAAACAGGAATTTCTACTATGTATCTGAGGTGGAGCTTTGACTGTTCCTCAAGGTGGTCAGTGAACCTGGCTAATGATACCTCACACATTTATTTTGTTAGTAAACACTAGCTCTAGCTGTGCACTTGCTAAGGAGATGTGGGGAAGAGTGGGGCAGTGGGGAAGAGAGAGAGCACGCAAGCTAATTCCTTTCAACATCACATTGTAGTCATGTGTAAGTTAGGATGATTTGGCAGCAAGCAATAGAACACCTAAATGAAGCTTCCCTAAATATTAACATTTATTGACTCATATAAGGAGGAAGTCCAAGAAAAAAAAAGTATCAGCAGGGTTATCTTGAAGACTCAAAAAGATCAAGAACTCAGGTATCTACCACTTCTTCACCTCACTGATCAAAGTTTCAGCTTCACCTCAAGGACGTTTTTGAAGTTATAGGATGGCTGCAAGTGGCACTCTATCTACCTGCTTCCTCATTCACGTCCCCCTGACATCTCTACCTAAAGAACAAAAGAGAATTTCCCAAGAAGCCATCAGCAAACCTTTACTTATATTCATCTCTGAATGAATCAATGGCAAGAAGTAGGAGGAAAGAGGATTATTCTTTGAAACTGAGAATGAAGTCAGCCTCCCCTAATGTACCTGGCTGCTAGGAAAAGGAGGTTATTAAAGAAACCGCTGTTCTTTTTTATTTTATTTATTTATTTATTTATTTATTTTTTGAGACGGAGTCTTGCTCTGTCGCCCAGGCTGGAGTGTAGTGGTGCGATCGCGGCTCACTGCAAGCTCCGCCTCCCGGGTTCACGCCATTCTCCTGCCTCAGCCTCCCAAGTAGCTGGGACTACAGGCGCCGCCACCATGCCCGGCTAATTTTTTGTATTTTTAGTAGAGACGGGGTTTCACCGTGTTAGCCAGTATGGACCTCGATCTCCTGACCTCGTGATCCGCCCGCCTCGGCCTCCCAAAGTGCTGGAATTACAGGCGTGAGTCACTGCACCCGGCCAGAAACCGCTGTTCTTTTATGAAGAGGTAAAGCAAGAGGGAATGCATGAGGATTGGACAGACACAAGTTGTGTGTTTGAGTATATATACATATACACACGTATATTATGCATTCCTAGTGCTTCACAAAAGAAAGGGAACATAATGCTAAAGAGCTAAAGGAAGAAAGCCCAAAATTTGGTTTATAACAAAACATCAAGAACATTTTAGAAGACTACATTATTTTCATGATAATATGTGTGAAAATTGATTTCTATGGAAATAAAGCAAAAATACACAAAAATGAAAACAATAACTGAAAAGATAACAGGATGGGATTAAGGACTACAGACTGAGAAGAAAAGGATGCTGTGCAAAATAATAAGAATAAACTAAAACTAGCATTGCAATAGTGCTATTAAAATCTGCATTGGGGCAGAAAAGTGGAAAACTGGTACTGCAGATAATCAAAGCAGTATGATCTGGTAATTAGTTATACAGATATGTTTAGTTGGTGAGAACTCATTAAACTAAATACTGTGGTTTATGTAATTTTTTGTTTATTGTACTTCAATAAAAATTTTAAAACTACATCTGTGATAAGAGAACAAAACTGGGAAACTATCCCAGAGATAAAGGGACTGGAGAACAGAAATTAGACCTCAAAATTTCAAATGTAACTGAGAGAGAAATCAAAATACCTTGAAGGAGATTAACAATAAAAGACAGCGGACTTATTTTTCTTGTTGAATAAGACAGAAGACAGCATATAAAAATGGATGACTGTCTTCTAGTCAACATTAATTTTAAAAGACATACATCTAAATAATGATGAAATAATTAACTGTGATTGGATAAAGAAAATGTGGTACATATACACCACAGAATACTATGCAGCCATAAAAAAGAACAAGGTAATGTCTTTTGTGAGAACATGGATGGAGCAGGAGGCCATTATTCTTAGCAAACTAATGCAGGAACAGAAAACCAAATACTGCATGTTCTCACTTACAAGTGAGAGCTTAATGATGAGAACCCATGAACACAAAGAAGGGAACAACAGACACTGAGGACTCCTTGGGGGTGGAGGGTAAGGTGAGAGGAGCAGAAAAAGTAACTAAATAACTATTGAGTACTAGGCTTAGTATCTGCATGACAAAATAATCTGTGCGACAAACTCTTGTGATATGAGTTTAACTATACAACAAACCTGCACATGTACTCCCAATCCTAAAATAAAAGTTAAAAAGAAAACAAAACAAAAAGAAGAAAAACAATAATAAAAATTAACTATGGATACAAGGAAAACATAAAAATATTAATTTATATTAAAATATTTTAAAATACATAAAAATAAACAAATTTAAAAGATACAAATAAATGCCAAAAGAATATCAAAATCATAGAATTAACAGTTAAAAAATTTTGAATATAAAAGACTAAGACCCTGAAATTCTGTGCACAGAGAAACTGTCATTCAAATTTGTAGAAAACAGAAAGACATACTACTTATGATAAGGGCGTAGCCTAAAAATGCTTAAAGATAAGCTTCATGTGACTAAGGGAAAAATTATAATATCATTGGGAAGACTATTAGTTAAATAGCATAAAATAATACATTATCAAATATTAGTGGGCAGATTACTAAAGAACTGGCCATAAACATTAAAACCAGTTCAATGTGAAGGTATGGCTAAATCATTTTGAAAAAGAAGACACAAAATATGACAAATTGTTCAAGTTTATTCTCCAAAAATAAATTTTTAAAATGTAAAAATAATAATTGGATGACAATAATTTGTTCCCAAGCTCATGATTCTGTTAGCAAAGACCATGCTATCACGGAAAAAAATGAAATTTTATTTAAAACATGCTAAATTATTTGTCTTACATAGTGGGCAATCAAAACAATATGATTTCACTTTGACCTTGATAATTAGAGGAGAATAGATTAAAATATTTAAAAAATGTTTTTAAGTTTAAAAGTAGCCTAATGAAAACAAAGTATGGAAATTCCAAAACACTGGGGGAGACCAACATCAACAAAATAATATACAAAAAATACAAAAATTATTTTTAAAACACCAATTAAAAAAATCCCATACTCCACGATAACAGAAAATGAGAAGGTAGGAGCAAGGCACTGCATATGGTATAACAATAGCTATATATATATATGCTTAAACCCACCAGTAAAAGGCAAGGACTCAAAAACTGTGTTACAAAGAGAAAGCTTAAAGATATTGTGAGGTAGCAATTTATTAGGATACAAAGTTATGTATAATATAATTTCCATTTCTCTGTGTATGTGTGTGTCGGGGAAGGGAAGGATAGAGAAAAACAAAGAGGAAAAGAAGGGAAAGAAGGCAGAATAAATATACTGAAGTATTTTTAGGTGTGAGATTAGAATTTTTAACTTCATTTCTTTTCTATATTTTCCAAATGTTCTACAATGAATGTTTTACTTCAATTTAGAAAAAGGTAACAGACATATTTCAAAACAGAAATACAAAAGCTTTTAAGTCTCTAAGAGTCAAAGTAAAAGGAAACTTAAATCAGGACTGGATAGTATCCGAGTGAGAAACCTTGTACATCAAAGTGAGGAGTGGAGTTTCTGTTTATTTTGTTTGCACATTTTATAATTTATTCTGGAAGGAAGAAGCAGGATAGATTTTGTAAGAGTTCCAGAGATTCAAAAGAGATTTAGTTAGGAGTTTAGTATAGTTTCCGTTTTTAAAATGTGTTTTTGTGTATTCCATCATCATCATCATCATCAAAAAAAAAAAAAAAGCTTTTTTACTTCTGGTTCTGCTACTCGAGAGGCCGAGGTGGGAGTATTTCTAGAGCCCAGGATGTCGAAGCTGCAGGCTGCAGTGAGCCAAGATTGCACCACCCAGCCTAGCTATCTTAAAAAAAAAAAAAAAAAAAAAAAAAAAAAAAAAAAAAAAAGCTCTTATAGTCAAAATCTCTGACCCTACTTTAATGGCACAATGCTGTGAAGGATGCACCACCATCTAGTGGTTACTCCAGTTAATTGCAGAACAATTGATTCACTGATGAGTTCATTTATCCATTGGATATAAATAGCTGTTTGAGTACTTGCCATGTAAAATATTAGGCATCTACTGATTCTTTTGGTTTTATTGACTTGGTCCTGACATGTAGTAGGCAGAGTTCTATATGACTCTATAGCTCCCAATGATCCCCACATTCAGGCATTCACATCCTTGGGTAAGCCCCTCCCCTTGAGTCTGGACTGGAACTAGCAACTTGCTTCCAATCAACAGAATATGGCAAAGGCCGTGAGATGTCACTTCAGTGATTATGTAACAAAAGATATTGACTTCCACTTTGCCAGAAGACTCTGTTTCATAATGACTTTGGTCAAAGTGCCATCGTTAGAGAAGACTCAGTGCCGCCCAGAAACTGAGATCCTCAGTCTAACCACCCTGAAGGAATTTGAACCTGCCAAAAACTAACACAAAAGAACTGTGAAGTGGATTACTTCCCTGTTGAGCCATCAGAGGAGACCCCAACCCTGCTGAGCAGTTTGATTGTAGCCATGTGAGAGACTCTGGAGCAGAGAATACAGCTAAGCCATTTTCCACTGAAACTGTGAGATAATAAATGGGCATTAGTTTAAGTTGCAGAGTTTGGGGAAAATTTGTTATGTAGCAGTAGTTTACTAATACATGACAAAAACTTGATGAGGAAAGTAGCATTATAATCTCCATTTTATAGAAACCTAAACTCAAAGAGATTGAACGATTTAACCAAGCACACAGACTAGCTAGAAGAGTCAAAATTCAAACTTGTATCTATTTGATTTCTTACACCACGTTCTTTCCAACAGTGGAATACTGCAACCCTGTTTGACTATTTCCTGTAAGCCAGGCACTGTAAAAAGCACTGACGTTCCATAGATGAAAGACATAGATGAAAGAGCTAACAATCTTTTGTGGGAAAATGACAACTAAACTAATCAACAGTTGCATTAAAGTATCCTAAAGGCTACATTCATTAGAGTGTTATAAATGTGACATTAAAATGACCAAAAGATGTGCATCTAACAGCCTGGAGTTAGGGAATAAAGGTGGACTTGAGGGCATGGGGCTAATCAAGGAAGATTTCCTCAAGTAGATGGCATCTGAATCATGTCATGGAGGATGAATTGGAAATAACAAATGAAGAAGGTGAGCATTGCAAGTGGAGAGAATAGCATGGAGAAATACATGGAGACTTGAATGCTTCTTTACTTCCAAAAGAAATAGACAATTATTACACATATATAGAGTCACATCTAAAGTATCTATATCTGCATATTACACACACACACACACGCACACACACACATCATTTCCTGACAGCAGCTCCTGGCAACATGTTATCTCTGTTGTCCTTGGAATTTTACCCATTCCAGAATGTCATATAAATGGAAAAATGGAAAAAAAAATATATATCCTTATTATTTTTCAAGTTGAAATAATCACTTTATCCCCAAACCTCTTCCTTTTCTTATGTTCGCTGACTTGCTGAAAGACTCCACTATTATTCAGATTGTATAAATTGACCATAAATTTGACCATTCATCTAACAATTCTATTTCCCTGCCCTAGCTGTGTTCAGTGTATTGCCAAGTCATACTGATTCTTTCTTTTACATCTCTTTACTCTATCCCTATCTTCCAAAGCCTTACTATTTGGATATCCATCACTTCTCCATATAATCTCCCAACCTACCTGCCTTCCTTCAGTTTTGCCTTTTTCAAGTTTATCTTCCAATTGATAGAAAAGTAAATACCCTAAAATACAAGAGTGATGCCCTTGTTTACAATGCTCAACTTTACCTTTAAAACAAATGAGTCATAGATAAATAGAAAATGAGAAAGGTAGGCTAAATATGGGAATCTAAGAAGCACCAATATTTAGGGGGTGGAGGAGCCTTTTCATCATGCTAAGAATGCATGATTAGGAGAGAGCAGCATTGTGGAAGACAAGGGGAAAATATTTCAAAGGAGAAGTTATTGATTATGCTAAAAGTTGTAAGAAGTCATAAAAAGAACTGAAGATGAATTTTGCAATCAGAATGTTTTTGCTGACCTTAACAAAAATGAGTTTTGTGTAGTGGTGGAGATAGAAACTGGATTACAGTAGGGTGAAGAGTGAGAAAGTGGGATTAGGATAGACATCTCAGAGGCAATAGAGTCTTCTGGCAAAGTGGAAGTCAAGATCTTTTGTTAAACTTCCACTTCTTTAAAGTTGTGTTTATTGATATGTAATTCACATATCATGTAATTCATCATGTTAGGTGTACAAAGGTATACACTGTGCAACTACCACCACCACAACTGAGATATAGAACACTTCCTTCCCCTCCAAAACAGTTCTCATGCTCTTTGTTGTCAATACCATGCCCTAATTCCAGCTGCTGGCAACACCCCGTCTTTTCACTGTCCCTAGAATTTTATCCTGCCATATGAATGGAGTCATATGATATGTAGCCTTTTGAATCTTGCTACTTTCACTTAGAAAAATGATTTTGAGATTATTCTTTGTTGTTGCATGTGTTAATGGTTTGGGTCTTTTTATGCTCAGTAGCATTCAATTGCAAGAAGGTAAGACTGTTTATCCATTCGCTAACTGATGAAGATCTGGATTCTTATCAGGTTTTTGAAATTATGAGTAAAGAAGCAATAATCATTCGTGTACAGGCTTTTGGGTAGAAGTATGTTTTCATTCTCATGGGTAATATGTAGGAATTGGGAGTGAGATTGCTCAGTGTTACAGTAAGTGTATTTTTAGTTTTATAAGAAAAAAAATGCCAAACTGTTTTCCATTTTACATCCCTGCCACCAAAGCATGAGAGTTATTCCACATCCTCTTCAGCATTTGGTATGTCAATTATTATGTATAACCAACTCCCTCTCCTTCCCTCTCTCTCTCAACACATACACAAATACATGTATATAAAATAGTTAATAGTTGCATAGTGATATCTCATGTGGTTTCCATGGACATGTTATTGATATTGAGTATCTTTTCATCTGTTTATTTGCTATCTTATGTGATGAAGTATTTATTTAAATCTTTTGTATTTTTTAAACTGACTTGTTTTCATTATTGAGTTTTGAGAGCTCTTTAAATATTCTGAATATCAATACGTAAGAAAAAACATGTTTTGCAATATTTTCACATTCTATGGTTTTTCTTCTTATTTTTTTGAGTGTCTTTCAAAGAGCTGAAACTTTTAATTTTGATGAAGTGCAATTTATCAGATTCCCTTATATCATTTGTGCTTTTTTAGGTATAATTTAAAAAATCTTTGCTGAGACCAAGATCCCAGAGATTTCCTGTTTTCTCTTCCAAGTTTTGTATTAAATCTAAGTTTAAATATAGTTAGTTTTTGCATATGATTGTATAAAATTTGAGTCGATGTTCATTTCCCTGCAATATGGCTGCATGCAATGTGCTAGCTTTGTTTGTTGAGAGGACTTCCTTTTCTCCAGTGATTTGCTTTACACCTTTGTTTAAAATGAATTGATTGTATGCATGTGAGTCTATTTCTGCATTCTTTATTGTGTTTATCTATTTCTATCCTTTGCCAATTCTACATTATCTTGATTATTGTGCTTCTATAGTAGATCTTGAAGTCAGATAGTGTGTGAGTCCTTCAACTTTGTTCTCTTTTCCAAATTGGTTTTTATTATTTTATTTCCTTTGGCTTTTCATATACATTTTAGAATCAGGTTATCAATTTCTACAAAAAAAATCCTACTGATAATTTTCATTTGGATTAAATTGAATGCAGAGATTAAATTTGGAAAAATTAACATTTTAGCAATGCTGAGTATTTCAATCAGTGAACATGACATATAGCTCATTTATTTGGGCTTGTGTAATTTCTTTTATCAGTGTTTTGTAGTTTTCGGCATTCTAATCTTGCTACTATTTATAGTAGTAATTTATACCTAGTTATTTCATTTAAAAAAATTAATCATACTTAAAACAATTTCAGTTTCAAATTGTTCAATGCCAGTGTATAAAAACAACTAATTTTTGTATATTTACTTTGTATCCTGTGACCATGTTGAAGTTATTTGTTCTAGTCTCTTTTTGGCAAATTCTTTTAAATTTTCTGTATAAACAATCATGTCATCTGTTAATAGAGGGAGTTTTAATTACTCTTTTCCAGTATATGTAACTGTTATTTCTTTTTCTTACCATGTTGCACTGACTAGGATCACCAATACAATGTAGAATAGTAGTGGTAAGAATGAACACCTTTGCGTTAATCTTGATCTCAGGGGAAAAGCATTCGGTCTTTCACCATTACTATGTTAGCTCTAGGTTTTTTGTAGACGGTCATTTTCAGGCTGAGGAAGTTTCCTTTAATTCCATTTGCTGAGTGTTTTTATCATATGAATGTTGAATTTTGTTAAATGCATTTTTTTCTATATCTATGGAGATGATCACATAGATTTCCTTCTTTATCATGGTGAATTACATTAATTGAATTTTAAATGCTGAATGAATCTTGCATTCCCAGGTTAATCTCATTTAGTCTTAATATATTACCCGTTGCATATATTACTGAGTTGGGATTATTAATATTTTTTGTTGTTTTGTGTCTGTGTTCATGAGGGATATTGGTTTGTAGTTTTCTTTTCTTGAAGGAATTATCTGGTTTTGGTAACAGGGTAATAAAAGTCTCATACCCTGAGACTCTCATGCCCTGAAATATCTCCTTCTCTTCTAATTTCTGAGTTTGTGTAAAACTGACATTTATTTTTCCTTAAGTAGTTTACAGAAATCACCTACAAAGCAATCCAGTCTGGGGTTTTCCTTGACAGGTTTTAGCTATAAATTTAATTTCTTTAATTAATATTTAGTTTATATATTTCCGCTAGAGGAGCTTTTGTCATTTACGCTTTTAAAGAAATTTGTTCATTTTAGCCAAGTTGCTCTCAATATACTTTTATACTTCCAATGTCTGTATAACTTCTAGTTATTTCTCCTTTTATTGCTGATATTGATAATTTTTGTCTTCTCTTTTCCTTGGTCAAACTGGTTTGTCATTGATCAATTTTATCTTTCTTTTCAAAAACCATCTTTTTGGTTTTATCTTTTTTTCTATTGATTTTCTGATTTTAAATTTATTGATTTCTGTGTAATTATTTATTACTTTATGATGGCTTTCCTTCTGCATGCTTTGGCTTTAATTTTTGCTCTTCTTTTTCTGGTATCTTATATAAGAAACTGAGATTATTGATTTTGTGACCTATTTATTTTTCTCATATAAGCACTTAATGCTAAAAATTAGGGATCTGCACACTTTTTCTATAAAGGGCCTGATAGTAAATACTTTAGGCTTTGTGATCTGTATGTATGAATCAGGGAGGACAGAGAAAGGGAGTAGCTAGGAGAGCTGAACACTGAATGAAGTTTTGTCATTACTGTTGTTGCTCTATAGCATGGGAAACAGGAAAAAAAGGGAGAAAAGGGAGACTGTAGGAGATTAAACCATAGCTATTTTCTAAGCCCTTGTGTGAATGAAAGGGGGAAGCTAGTTTCTCAAACACTGGTCCATGGACTGGCACCTAACAGATGACTTTTTCTTTCTTCCTTTGAAAGTCTCCCCTGATTACGCCAGTATAAAGTAAGCATTCCCTCTTTTCACTTCCCATAACTCTTCTCTTGTAGCATATCATGTACTGCCTTCACCTATGATTATCATTTTGTTTACATGAGCTCTTTCTTTAGCCAGGCGTGGTGGCACGTGCCTGTAGTCCCAGCCACTCAGGAGGCTGAGTCAGGAGAATCTCTTGAAACTGAGAGGCAGAGGTTACAGTGACCCAAGATGGTGCCAGTTGACTCCAGCTGGGTGACAGAGTAAGACTCTGTCTCAAAATAAAAAGGATCACTGTGTGTCTGAGCCTAGATACACAGTGTCTTTTTCTTTTTCTTCTTTTCTTTCTTTTTTTTTGACAGAGTCTCGCTCTGTTGCCTAGGCTGGAGTGCAGTGGCATGATCTCAGATCATTGCACCCTCCACCTCCTGGGTTCAAGCAGTTCTCCTGCATCAGCTTCCTGAGTAGCTGGGACTACAGACGTATGCCACCACACCCGGTTAATTTTTGTATGTTTAGTAGAGAAGGGGTTTCACCATGTTGAACAGGATAGTCTCGATCTCGTGATCCGCCTACCTCGGCCTCCCAAAGTGCAGGGATTACAGGCGTGAGCCACCGCGCCCGTCTTGAGCTTTATCTTTCTAAATAAAGCATAGGCTTTATGAGAGGAGAATAAATGTTTGGTTAATTAAGAGAATGATAGATTGGGTGCCCTGGCTCACATCTGTAATCCCAGCCAGCATTTTGGGAGCCTAAGGCAGGCGGATCATTTGAGGCCAGGAGTTCCAGACCAGTCTGGCCATCATGGTGAAACCCTGCCTCTACTAAAGATACAACAATTAACCAGGAGTGGTGGGGCACACTTGTAATCCCAGCTACTCAGGAGGCTGAGGCAGGAGAATCACCTGAACCTGGGAGGTGGAGGTTGCAATGAGCCGAAATCGTGCCACTGCACTCCAGCCTGGTGACAGAACGAGACTCCATCTCAAAAAAGAAAGAAACGAAAAGAAAAAAAAAAAAAAAACACATAAAAGGGTAATTAATGGTCTTTCTAGGACTATTAACCATTTATTCTAATTTTTCAGGTTTAATGACACTACTCATGACATTCTCTGACCAAACTCTTTGGCCTGTGCCACAAACATTAGGGGTTCTGATAGAAATGGGTGAGCCCAGACACACAGTGATCCTTTTTATTTTGAGACAGAGTCTTACTCTGTCGCCCAAGCTGGAGTCCACTGGCACCATCTCGGGTCACTGTAACCTCCGCCTCTCAGTTTCAAGAGATTCTCTTGACTCAGCCTCCTGAGTGGCTGGGACTACAGGCACGCGCCACCACGCCTGGCTAATTTTTGTTTTTTCAGTAGAAACGGGGTTTCACCACATTGGCCAGGCTAGTCTCGAACTCCTGATGTCAAGTGATCTGCCCGCCTCAGCCTCCCAAAGTGCTGGGATTACAGGTGTGAGCCACTGCGCCCGACCTCTATCACTTTCTTGAGACCCAGTGGCTCTTAGAACTTAAAGGGCACAGAACCTTTAAAATCTGGCAAATTTATTAACTTTGAGGTGGAGTAGCAATTCCCTCTTAGGGACTTGTGATCCCCCCAAGCATAGAAATAAAGGAAAAATCTTGAGTTCCTTCAAGGAAAATTCTAGGCACCTACTAGTGCTGTAAAGTAAGTAAGTAACTTGCTAAGCAAGAGGGTAATAATAGCCTAAAACAATAGCCAAGGAAGTTAGAGCCCAGAGATGCTTGGTTTCTTTTTAGAAACTAAAGGTAACATCTTAAGATATGTCTCTCTCTCTCTCTCTCTCTCTTTTTTCTTCTTTTTTTTTTTTTTAGACAGAATCTTGCTGCTCTATCACCCAGGCTGGAGTGCAGTGGTGCAATCTCTGCTCACTGCAACCTCCACCTCCTGGGTTCAAGCAATTCTTTTACTCAGTCTTCCGAGTAGCTAGGATTACAGGCGCCCACCACCGTGCCTGGCTAATTTTTGTGTTTTTAGTAGAGATGGGGTTTTACCATGTTGACCAGGCTGGTCTCGAACTCCTGACCTCAGGTAATCCGCCTGCTTTGGCCTCCCAAAGTGCTGGGATTACACGCGTCAGCCACTACGCCTAGTCTGATGTGTCTCTTAGTTGCCCTTTAGAAATGCAGATCCCCTCATAGAGGACCCCCATCAAACAGATCCACTGGCACATAGACCTCAAGTAAGCAGGAATTGAAGACTGAACTCTGCTCACTGCATTGTTCTGAATTTCTTCTTAAGGGGTCTGAAGGGAGTCATACCCATGATCCAGTTAACATTCTCTTCTGCTGACCCTCAATTTTTAAACAAAGCTTCTCTTCCTTAACTGCCAATCAGAAATCTACCTGTTGAATCTACCTGTTATGTGTAAGCCCTCCCAACCCACCATTTAAAGATATCTCACCCTTCTAAGCTAAAAACAATGTGAACCTCCACATATTGATTTACAATGTTGCTTGCAATGTCTACTTTCCTGAAATTTACCTTTGCCTTTAAAAGCCTTTATTTGTCAGCCACTGGGGAGATCAGAATTTGAGCATTAGCTACCTACCTCTACTTGCTTCTCACCCTGCAAATAAATGCCGTCCTTTCTACTGTTGCAGCCTCACTCGTGCATATCTGGTTTTCCTGCTTGCTGGGTGAAAGGATCCCAGTTCTGTTCTATAACAACTTCATGCCTGAAAACTATAGGTCCATTTAGATGTGTCAACATATCTGCAACAGTTGGACGATGTGAAACTGACAGAACTTTGAGAAGTGCTGCCTCTGATGAGATCAGGCGCATTGAAGGTGGTATGGCCGTAGACAGAAGTGCTGCTTCTGGTAAGACATTCTGGAGGTAGTTCCAGGCCAGAGTGGAGGAGGTAACTGTTCACGACTCAAGCCTCTGGTTCAGTGCTGTCCACTGATTCCCTCATCTACTTGCATATCATTTCATAGACGGTGATTCTGACCTTCAGACCTGGCTCCTCTTCCCCTGTTTGAAATGGTTTCTTTGCTGCCTTTCAATTTGGGTCTGATTTGGTTTTCTTTCTGGACGTACCCTATTTTTGTCTAGCTCCCTTTGGGTTGTTGACTACATTTCAAAAATGTAGTACCTCCCTCCAGCTGTACCGTAACTCCAAGGCAACCAACACCTACGCTTATCCTCTCTTAGCTCAGGTTTCCACATCCCAGCTAAGAGGAATCAGGTACATAGGACCTTTTTATATCGTGTCTGAACCAGCAGTCATATCCTGCTTTGCACAAGGTAGTTGTTTGGCATCACTTACAGAATAGAAAGTTCACACAAGCTGTGAGTGTGTGAACGTGTGTAGAACCTGGGAGGTCCCTGCTGGCACACAGTGGATGTTGAGTCATGGGCATAAGGAGGAAGCATTGGAGCACAAAGAAGACATGGGGTTCCTTAAAGACTAAAAATTATGGGGAGAGCGGTATGTTGAATCACCAAGTAACTTACTTTTATATAGTATTTCTCTCATGTTCCAACTTGGGACTTATTTCCAGGTAATCTGCTCTGTTAATTTTTTACACTTCTTTAGTGCATATCATGCAATCTTCTAAGCAAGCCACCAAAAGCATGCGCCTAAGGTGGGAACATTTCTGGCTTATGAATAATTTGTTTTTTTGCTTCCTTGTATGGTAAATGTCAGGGTTTCAAATAGCTTCAGATATTATGTACATTACTTGGAGGTCAGAAGAAACTTGTAGAAAGTTATTTCATTCAACTCTTACTTTCAATAATGGTGGGTTACATAAAATTTACTAGACAATTTTCACTGATGGAGATAGAACAGTAATTTCTTTTAGTTTTTCTGCTGCATATACTCTGGAGACATCCATTAGCAGCTGTATTTAGATTCCAGCTTAATGTGGAAACTGTAACCTCAAGCAAGTTACTTAACCTCTGGGGCCCAGCCTTCCTCCTCTCTAGAAGACGGGTAGCAATAACAATACCCCAGGGTCGATATGCCAACCATATGGTACAAACAATGCTCCTTGATTGCCTATTAAGTCAGAGTTATTTATTTCTTTAGTTGCCTTAGGAACCAACCGAGGCATAAAACAGATAAATAACTTGGAGATACCCCATCTCATTTGAGTGCAACCTAATATGTTTGCTCGTATGGTATAAAATAGGATTTCTGTGAATGGTTTAGACTCCCTGCTGAATAAAAATGTTATCTCCACATCCGGAGAAACAGGGACTGGCAGCTAATCCTGTCATTAAACAGAAACAGTGTCCCTGTGTTGAAAGTGACTTTAATAAAACTGAAATCAGAAAAGATTCCTTGAAAAGGAATGGCAAAAAACAAATTAAATTTATAAAAATTAAAGAAACAAATTAAAATTACATAATTTAAATTTATATCATAATTGCATTGATTATAACTTGAGTATATACATTAATACATAATTATAACTTATTGTAATCATTGTGAATATGAGTAGTTTTACAATATCTATAGTATATAGATATAAAAGTTATACAGTTGACCCTTAAACATCATGGGGGCTGGGACACTGACCACTGAAGAGTAGAAAATCCACATATAACTTGTGACTACCCAAAAACATAACTACTAATAGCCTACAGTTGACTGGAAGCCTTATTGATAACATAAACAATTGATTGACACATATTTTGTATGTTATATGTATTATACACTATATTATTAACATAAAGTAATCCAGAGGAAAACATGTTATTAAGAAAATCACAAGGAAGAGACAATATACTGATTATTCATTAAGTGGAAGTGGATCATCATAGAGGTCTTCATCCTCAGCATCTTCACAATGAGTAGGCTGGAGAGGAAGTGGAAGTAGAAGGGTTGGTCTTGTTGTCTCCAGCATGGCACGGGTAGAAGAAAATCCGCATATAATTGGACCCATGCAGTTCAAACCCATGTTGTTCTAAGGTCAACTATATATAGTGCCACCCAAAACGTCATAAATTTTGTGGAAATTTTAAGAAACGATGACTAAACACTATTTATATATAGGGAGATTTTAAAATTAGTCTTAAGATCGTTATAGTAGTGTTTTTAAAAAAAATTAACAGAAGCACCTTGTATTCCTATACATTCACTTAACTTTATTCTGTTATCTCGATACATATTGAAATACATTTATAGAGTTAAGCAGTTTTGAAAAAATTAAGCAGAAGAATAGATGAATGTGCCTTAATCTTTATAAAAACTCTATTCTTGCTGATGAAAGCAGAGGTTATAATGGGCTATGATTAGAATAATAGGTAAATGACATCGGCTGAAGCATGATCTATAGTATTAGTTTGGACTATTTGGGTAATACTTTTTTTGGGTAAAGAGTTTGATCATTCAAATCATTTAAATCCTTATACCTTTTCTAGTAAAATAACAGTGAGAATATTTCTCCATTGATTTTACCTCTTAATGAATGTTTTATCTTTTGAAAAAAAGATGACTACTTTTCAGGAAATTAATGACAGTGCCTGGCACATTCATCTAGATTTGTAAAGGAAGACTGAAAACAGCCTAGCTATTTCACTGGAAATATTAGCTACTGAGTCACTGTAGCCAGCCCTTCTCTTGCTATGCTGTTGCTAGGCTTCACTTGAGGATTTTCCATCTAGTATATAGTAGAAGCTGAGATTCTGAAGCCATCAAGGTAGGAGCAGCAAACCTAGCTTTCAGAAGCCATTGTTTATATTAGTTTCCATGACTACTTCTAGAAAGGAAGACAACACATTGTGCATGCAATACTATTTTTTGGTACTTTTTGGTCCTGCGTTCATTGCTGTGCTTCTTTTGCATGTGCTTTTAAATGTTAATCTATTTTTTCTTCTCTGTATTCTTAACTGTATTTTAAACTGTCCTGTTTAATTTGATTAACAGCCCTAACTATATTTGCATTGTAAATTATATACTCAATCTAATTATGTAGTATATATTTTGTTATTATAGCACAGTATATGTGTTCATACAACATATATTCCTCTGGGAACATTAAGTACCTTTTCCCTGGATATTACTTCATCAAGTGCCAAATTTACAAGCTACCTGCATTTATAAGCTGATTCCCTACTTGGGTACTATTGTGGCAGCTCCAGAAAATGAAATTCCCAACTCTTCAGTTACACCTTCTCATTTCAAATAAGACTTAATTCCTTTGCAAGGACAGCTTCCCTAGTCCGCTGAAGATCTGGTGAACTTTGCACATTTTATGTTTGATTCATAGTATTTTTAGTGTTGTATTTTATTACAAGCTCTGTAGTCATATTGATTCACTTAGGTGAGGCTTTAGAGCCCCATTGTTTCATGTTTTGCATCTTATAGAAGTTTCATCAAAAAATATTTATCCTGTTTCTCTTTTCCCTTTTAGTTCCTTGGGTCTTTTCTTGAGATTGAACAATATTGCCGGCAGAGTGTGGAAAATGAATACCCAGTACTGTGTAAGCTATTTCTTTACTGCTCAGAGCATGCTCAAGTAAAAAGAATTGAAAGATGAAAATTATGGAAACAAATTATCTGAGTTATCTTTATAGTATCAGTTCCTATTCAGCACAAGACTTATTCCAGCTGCCTATAATTATGATCCTGTTAACCTGCAGGTTTTCTTATTCAGCCATACAATCTTTGAGGTCTTAGCTAGACTCAGATTTTGAGTCCTTTTCCTCACTTTAAAGTAGGAAATATGTGTGTGTGTGTGTGTGTGTGTATCTTTGTTTTTTTGCCTTGTCACCAGAGTGAAAACTTAGGACCTCAGGTGTAGAGGAAGTGTAGAGTAAGGACCAAAAGGCCTTCAGGTACTAGCAGCACCACCCTGGTACCTCTAACTGTGTGTAATGAGGAGCTACCCAGCTGCTTGAGTTCCCCCTTTCCCTAGGATTTAGACACCACGCGATGCTGTACCAGCCTTGTAAGCCCTCTGCTGGCCTCATTCCTAATTTCTCATAGTTTCTTGAATACATTCCTCAGAATAAAACCTGTTTTTGCACTGGGCCCCCCAAGTTTCAGTTACAAACTCTATACGCTGATCTCCCACCACACTGAGAGCTGGACTCTCTCACATACTGACTCTATCTCCCACCACATGGAGACCTGGACCCTCTCACATACTGACTCTATCCTAGACTTGAACTGTGACTCTATCCTAGACTTGAACTGGAGCTGTCACCCTGCTGTATATTACTGTAGGAGGGTCTATTGCTTCCTTCTTAATATTTTTTCTGAATTCTTATTTGTTCCCTCACTAACTCACCATTGGTTGTTTGAAAGCCTTTCAATTATGTCAGTATACTTGTGAGAACTGGTTAAGTTCAACTCCAATAAACAAGAAAAACTCAGCCACTTGGATGTGCAAAACCCAAGAGTGGAATTTATTATAAAGTTCCAGGATGCAACTATCAGAAGCAAAGATGCCTGCCACTATGTGGTGTTATATATGGTGCTCACTTGCTTGTTATCAGGAAACTACAAGGCAACTACAAACATTTTTTTTCCATTTGAACTTCTTCTGATGTAATCATCTTCCATTACAGTGACAACTTCACAGCAGAAACTTGGTTTGCTTTTTTATACTCTTCAAAATGATACCATTAAACAACTCTTCTGAAAGAAATAGAAGAAACCACAAGAAATTTATGAGCCTCTGTCTAGCTATAGACTCTTTGCCCCTCTATCAAAGTTGGTTGAAATTAGCCTGTGGGATCAATAGTTATTATAGGAGGTGGACAGGCCAACAAGGCAAATGATTTTATAAGGTTTCTGTCCTGAGGATATCACACTAAAAACGAATTTATTTTCACTCCAGCAACCTCTTAAGGGAATTTCAGAATGTTGTCTGTTTGATGAACACCACTATTGAGGAAGATTGGGATGCTTCTAATATGCCATAAAAGGAATTGTGTTCCTGGTCTCCAAGTGAATTCTCCTGCTTGTTCTAATTTCAATTGGCATGTACTCCTTTGTGCTGTCTACTACAAAACTTTCTGCTTCCAACTCTTTGCCTGGAGAGAGAGTTTCTTGAGAAAGTATTTCAACAATCCTTAGAATTTTTTTAAAATGTTGTCACAAAATAAATGAACCTTCAGTGCCTAAGTGAATATATTTGAATAACCTTATTAAGGCCTATTGTAGCCTGTTCCTAAAGGCCTCGGGCTAGAAAATGGAAGTTTTAACAGGAAATGTCCCTACCTAAAAAGAGATCAATCACCAAGAGTCAAATAGAAGCTCCTAGAGTCATCTTTTTCGTGAGAGGAGGAAGGAAAATTTAAAATATGTTGATTTGCTATTTTAGCTACAATTTTAAAAATTCACATCTTTAATTTAAAGTTTTTTGTATTATACTGACTCTGGTTTAAAATGTCAACAGTGAACATTTATGGGTAAACAAAACAGGGTATCATGTTATGCACAATGAAGGGAACCAAGTAACTTCTGCCTCACTTTCTATTCTGTGTGCTGGGTCAAATCTTGGAGCCCTGGAAAAGCTGAACATACTTATAATATGAAAAACTCTCAAATGTGCCTTCTGACCTTGCCTTCTTTCTACTGCCCAGGAGGATGTTGGGAGATTTTGTTCAGCTTTCTTGACTTGCTCAGAGTCTCAAATTCAAATATAAGCACCCTTCCCACTGCTGGCACTAGGGTAGGGCATATGGGAAAAATGTCTGCTGTCTATTCATCCATTTACCTCCTCTGAGCACAGAATATTTGGTTGTTATAGCTATGTTTGAACTTCTCTCTTGTTATCCAAAATACATTTTTATAAACGTGTTTATAATGTAGTGACTTAATAAAAGAACACAGTTATATCCGGTATATTTCTCCCCACCACACACACACCCCCTTCTCTGGGCTCTTCTTCCTATACTTCTTTCAGGTAGCAGAAGCTAACATTACCTCTTTTAAAGATTTGACTTCCTTTCTACTATGTCTCCTCTTCCCTTTCTCAGTCCCACCTGCCACTACTCCCCAATCCTTTAATAATACCATAATAAAAGGAAGTTCACAGTTGTTGTTATTGTTTTGAGTTGTACATTTGATGTACCAGAGACAAAAACAAAGAGGTAGCAGATCTCACATCACTTTCATTCAGCACGCAGCAGGGTGGCAGGGAGTTTGGTGGAGTGGCTCCTGGATGCCAGGGCACTGAAAACTAAATTTTCAAGACTTTGGAAACTGCAACAAAATGCCTCAGCTCCTATTTCAAACATAAAAAGATTGAAGACATGCGACCTAGACCTCTGACAAACCACTTAAACAACTGTGATGAACTGATACCAATAGCCCTATCCAACTCTTTTTTATTGTGATAAAATATACATGACATAAAATTGACATTTAATCATTTTAAGTATACAGTTCTGTGGCATTAACTACATTCACATTGCTGTGTAACCATCACCACTATCCATCTCCAGAACTTTTTCATCTTTCCAGATGAAAAGCTGTACTCATTAAGCATCAAATTCTTGCTTCCCTTCGCCTCTGCCGCTGGCAGTCACCCTTCTAATTTCTGACTCTATGAAATTAACTACTCCAGGAACTCTATAAATGGAATCATAAAATCTGTGTCTTTTGTTACTGGATTATTTCACTTAACATATTTCCTCAAGGTTCATCTATGTTGTAGCATATGTTAAAATTTCATTACTTTTTAAGCCTGAAACATATTCCATGATATATGTATGGTATATTTATATAATATTCATACCATATATATCATATTTTGTTTAGCCAGTCATCTATTGATGGAGTTGCTTCATCTTTGTCTATTGTGAATAATGCTGCCCCTCTTTAGGGTGCGTATCCAGCAGAATTGTGGAATCATGTGGTAATAACTATGTTTAATTTTCTGAGGAGTCAAATGCTGTTTTCCACAGTATTTCGCCATGATACATTGCCAACAGCAATGCACAAGGGTTCCAGTTTCTCCACATTCTTACCAACACTTGATATTTGTAACTTTTCTGTTTGATAATAGCCATCCTAATGGGAATGAAGTGGCATATCATTGTGGTTTTGATTTGCATTTCTCTAATAACTAGTCATGTTGAGCATCTTTTCATGTGCTTATTGGTCATTTGAATATCTTCTTTGGAGAAATGTCTAATTCAAGTCCTTTGCCTATTTTAAAATCAGGTTTTTATTATTGTTGCTGCTGTTGTCCTTCCTAAATTTTAAGGACAGTTGCCATCCCTGGGACAGATAAAGAGACAATTAACAAGAGTAATATTTAATTTCATTTAAAACATAAAGAAATGTAGCAATTCTCTCATGAAGCATTTCAGGGGTGAATTTCATGGTTATGTTTGTTTGTTTGTTTGTTTTTAAATGTGTGTTTGATTTCTACATTATTGGATTATAAACTCTTCCATAGCCATCTTCTACTTCTTTTCTTTACAGAATAGCTATTTAATTATTCTTTTAATTGATTGATTTGTTAACTGTTGATTAATTTCCTCACTAATGGGAATGCAGTAGAAAAAGAGATTTAAATGAAAGTCCTGTGGCTCTATCTCATTGGACCAGTGAAGAGGAAACTTGATGAATAGGGAAGAGAGGAAAACGTAAGATTTTTGACATGCTTAAAGAATTCAGGCTATATTGTCATGCTGTGAAATAGATTTTTTCCCCTTAGTCTCCCAAAAATGTTTAGGATATAATGATGACATTGTTTAGGTTAAGTGGCTTATTGTGAGAAAATTCATTTGTCCTACTATTATCTCCTTTAAATGTGCTTTTGACATTTATTTTATCCTAAGAAACTTAGAGTATCCTGTACCTTAGTAATTTGTCTTCCAGAAATCCATCAAAAATTAATTTTCAATTCAGATGTTCATTGCAGTGTTATATATAATATCAAATAGTGGGTTCTACCTAAATGTCCAAGAATAGGGGATAATAAAGAAAAATCATAAGGAGGAATACTTTGGAGACATTAAAATGACGCTTAGGTAATTTGATCATGTCTTAAATACTAACTATATATAGAGAGAGAGAGTGAGGGAGAGAGAGAGAGAGTTGAGTTTACACAACACAACAGTCTCAATTATATAACTACATACTAATACTCAGATTGGTGAGGGGAGGTTAGGGGAAAAAGAAAGAAGATAAAATTTCAGAACAGAATCCGATAATATATTATATATATTATTTTTGTTTAGTGGCAACAGAAATAGTCTCCCCATGCTTTTGTGTTTTTTTCCTTTCTGTATTTTTCAAATTTTCCTTCAATGAACTTGTTTTCTTTTTGTAGTAAAAACAGTTTAAAAAAATAACTAGAAGGCTCTTGTATTTATGTAAACAAACTTTTTAGAAAAAAATTGTTGCACCCCAAAAAAGTTGTAGAATAAATGGATAAAATTAAATAAAATAATCATTTGTTTCCTTTAACTGAAGGTTCCTGGAAACATTATTAAATTATTTATAATACATCCAAGGTCAAGTCATTCTTACTATGCCAGATGCCAAAATGAAATATAGCTCCAAAAAAGATATAGAGAGATGTAGAGAATTCTATGGAGCTACACAAGGAACTTTCTGTTAAATTCACGCTTTAAAAGATACACAAAAATCTAGAAGAGGGGAAGACTTACCAAAGACAAATGGCAGAGGAAAACATTCCTCTCTACAAACAGTGTCCAAAAGAATGAAGTTCCTGATTAGCTATATTTGCTGAATGTAGCTATGTTAGCTACATTAGCTTTATTAACATAATGTAGCCACATTAGCTACATCTAGCTACATATACCGAAATGCTCCAGACTTTGTGCTTTAAAGATTATATTTCCAGAGGCTGAGGCAGGAGAATTGCTTGAACCAGGGAGGTGGACGTGGAAGTGAGCCCAGAACGCACCACTGCCCTCCAGTCTGGGCAACAGAGAGAGACTGTCTCAAAAAAAGAAAAAAAGATTATATTAGGAACAAGAATGTGAACATGATAGTTCTACTGCCAAGGACCAATGGAGTGATGTCAACTGTTGAGTGACAGAAAGTGAGCTACTTGTGATCTAAATTTTCTATCAGGGAAGACCGTTAACTTGGATGGAGAAAGTAAACAAATGAAGTTGTAGTAGGCAATATTCATCGCTATAGAAAAACACAGATATAACAATGGAATTGCCTTTTATGATAACTATAAAACTATTAACAAGTGACAGTTACTAGGATAATAAAGCAGGGAAAATATTCTCTCTGATTTTCTTGAGAGAGCTTAATATCATATCCCTCAAAATATTTCAAAGGCAGAATCCAATAACACTCAACATAATAGAGACAGCTTATTTCCCCCCATATTTATTCTCCCCTTCTTACATTGTGTAAAGAATCTCCAGAGTTAAAGAGGAGCACGTGATGGCAATAGTAAGACGATATAGGCTATTATTTCTTGCAGCCAGTTTTGACCATGTGATTAAATTCTGACAAATAAAACATGTGGAAGAATGAATTAATGCAACTTGCAGATCATGTTGTTTTTTAAATTAAAGTTCTATGACAGATATGAATTCAGGGAAGTGCTGTCTACTTTGCATGCAGAGATGAAGGGACTTTTAGCTCTGCTAAGGGAGACTCTGTCTTTGGTCTGCAATCTAACTTGACTGAGAGATTGGTAATTGGGTCCTCACAAGTTTGAAAAATCTCAAGAGTTTCTAAATCTTAAAGAGTATGAGAAGAGATACAAAGATGTTGATTAATAATAACAGATATTTTCAAAGCTCTTACTGTGTGCCAAGGTATTCTAGGAGCTGTACATTTACCATATCATTTGATCCCTTATTAATAGATCCATTATTAGCCAGAACAATTATGTAACCTGTTCTTGGTTACATAGCAAGAAACTGGCAAGAGCTGGTATTTGAACATTGGTGAACACAATCCAGGGGTATGCGGTTCCAGTGGTAGTGTTTTACCCCCCACTACTGGGGGAATTTGTACAGGAATAAATTCTAACATTTGCATGTCGGTTTTACCCCCTAGACATGTGAATGTTAGAATTTATTCCTGTACAAATTGCTTTAGAAGCATAAAGATCAACAACTTTGCTGGGAAATGGATAGTTCCTTTTTTGAGAATTTTCAAGGTAATTGAATTTAACTCAATTACAATTTCAAGCTCTTAGATTGTTTTTTAACCATTCCCGATTGCTGTTAACTCCTTTTTTAAAAGCTCTGAACTCTTCTCTATCATCTTTGGGTCATTAAAAATAGAATCTTAAATGTTAACTATTTCTTTTCATACCTAAAGTGATTATTATGAATGCCAGCTCTAGGAGCTCTTGAGGTGTTCAGTATGCCTGCCACTGCCTCTGAGTAGTCTCCTCCAACTCTTGCTATTTTCTCTCTATTGGCCCTGCAATCCAGAATTAAAGATCACCAAAAGATTATAATAGTAATCATAATAACACTAATAATAACAAGGATATAACAGTATAACAATAATGCATATTCTAGTGTGTTATTATTACTTGTATATTGTACATGTATATATTACTTGTACTATTGAACTTAGCACCCTGAAGAGTCAGGAGGAGAAGTATGAGGAGAAAGACTCTGGAGGAAGAGAAAAGCTGAAAACCTACTTCCCACTCCACAATTTAATATCCTACATATTAGTCATATAGTCCTACATATTAGACATATAGTCCTACATATTAGACATATAGTTTCCTGATAGAATATCAAAGGGAATACCAAAGAGCAGCTTCAAGAAATGCTTCATTTGTCTATTTACATTGTTCTGTAAAAGATATATTGTTCTGGAAAAGCAATTCTCAACTACTTTTTAAGAAAATATAATTTGGGAATCAGTAAGGCGACTTTAACAAATGGTAATGTACAGTTGTACAACTAATGCGACTAATTAACAATAGCAGGCTTGTCTCAAGGGTTAGAAGTTGTGATAGGAGCTGGGGGAGGGTGGTTTGCAATAGCAGCATTTCACAGGAAAATTCCCTTTTTTTAGAAACAAGTTACCTGAATTAATGAGCTTAGCTGACTAGCTGACTAAATCATATCCTTTCCTCCCTGGAAACTCCTCAGATAGAAAATCCTTCAAAGGTTTCTGCCTGTCCTCTGAAGTGCAGAGCAAGTCTCATTTTATTAAAAGTCTCTCCACCTTTAATGAAGGAGATTAGCTTTAGTTTTACTTTTTTCTATCCAAGAATCTTTAACAGAGAGAAAAGATAACTGACAGAGGACAGGTGGCACGCATATCTTTCTAAAGCACTGACTACGGCACACAGGGCAAAAGAGCAGTACGAATATGCAAATGTGGTCATTCATGTCCTTATTACACGTAAATGCTAAACAATTAAGTGAGAAATGCTTTGGGGAATAATTTAGGTAAAACTGCTTTTATGGGCTGCGCTACAGTGAAATGTATTTCGGTTCTCATTTGGTCATTTTACTGTCAATGTTGAGGACTTCACAGGAAGCTATAGAGACCTGTGGGACTCATCAATGTTAATTAACTTCAAGCAAAGACTAAACCTACAGGATGTTGAAAATACATTTAAGATGCAGCTCCCATCTTAGGATAATATGCTCTCAACTTAGAATTAAGGCAAGGGTCATAAACAGAAACGCTTGCAAACACCAGGTGACTGTCGAAAGAGACCCGCTGTTTTCAGTTCCAGCTATTGATGCCAGGTTGGAAAGTGGATCCATTGTTATCAGGGGGAAATGTGGGTCCAGGCCTCTGGATCGTTCTTTCCAGGTAACAGCATGACCACCTGGGAGTGTTTGGAGCCTGGTGGTCCAAGTTTAGGTTCCAGCTTTACCATTTGCGAGCTGTGTGAGCCTGTAAAATAAGTTATTGAACTTCTCTATGCCTTTGCTTCCTCATTTGTGAGATTTGGATGATGAGAATGGTGATACTTTAGAGGATTTTTTTTTAGATGATTCAGTATTAAAACAAGGTCTGGCACAGAGAGTAGAGAAGTGAGCAATTCAGGTTTTTATTGGAAATTTTCTAACTTAAGGATTTGGGTAACTAATTTTTCTTTTAAAATTATTACATCTGCTGAATCAACCATATCCAAGGGTGAAATCTGGCCCAAGGCCCTCAGGTTGTAACTTCTGCATTAAACTTATTTGAGTCTATTAAAAAGCTCCTATAACCTTCCGCTGGTTTTAAGGCTCAGTAGCCATTGTTCATAATTATTTATTTGCTTATATATTCTCTTTATTTGCCCAAAGGACTTGTGGTAGCTTACATTAAAAGGCAGAGTTTCAATTAAACTGGTAGTCAGTAAAACAAAATAAAAATACCAGAGCAGTTTAATCGAGTTGAAGATGTATAAAGAAGAGAGAAAATATCCCAGAAAACCAAAGCTCCGGAAACACTGGAATGGAGGGGGAAAAACTGAACTCAGAGCTTCATGGTAGCCAAGACAGAAAGAGAAATATCATGAGTCTGTTTAGGTCACATTGTTCAACAGAAGGAAGCTGCATATCAGGTTGTCAAAAGACATTTCTTTCAACTTTTAACTCAGAAATTTCTGAAAGGGTCTTTGTATAAGTGACATTTGAGAATTCAACAGAGTATCTTAAGTAGCAGTTCTATTGAAAAAGTAGAGAAATCCTGTATGTAACAGTTCCTTAATTCTTGCTTCAGGACCAACTCCAGGCACACTTATTCATAGTCATGTAAAGGCATTTGCAATGGAGAGGGTAGTGGGTCCAGTTGCATCCTGCTTGAGGTTATCTGACGATTCAGAGATGAAGCTTAGAAAATCTCGAGTAAAGAATTGTTAGCATGATCCCTATTTTAGCTTTCCCCAATATCAACAATTTTAGTTTGAGTTCCTATGGAAACTCTGTTATAGACATCTTGTGTTTTGACTAAATATATCCCAAACCAGGGATATGTATGGGATGAAGGGTGAACTGGTGAAAGAAAATAGCACAGGAGGGCCAAGAATTCTAAAATGTAACTCTGGGCCCACTCAAGCCCTTGAGTGATTCTGGAATAGTGGTCCAGAATTCTGCATCAAAAATAAAGGACAAATAATTTTAACCTATGATTTTTGAGGGCAGTTACCAATTTCATACTTCTGTTTTAGAAGAACCTTAATCTAATTCCTATAGAATCATTGATTTGGAGCAGGTCTGCATCCTGAGAGGTCAGTGAGGTTAGAAGAGCTGCAAAACGTGCCCCAAAAGTGAGTTTTTATGTGTGTGCCTTTCTTGTCTCTCTCCTTCCCAAGACTGTAAATTACACAAACGCGGGGATTATTGTCTGCTTACTCTTTTCAGGGCATGCAACAGCGCCTGGCACAGAGTCTGCTCCTAATAAATCTTTGCTGAATATGTGACCAGAGTTTTTTGTTATTGGACATCTGGATACATATATGTGTCTGATTTTTTTCAATGACAATTTTAGTTTGGGCATATTTTCTATTTTGCAGCTTCTGGTGGATATAATGAATAAACACATTTATTTGATACTCAAAGCAGACTGATTTAAACCCAGATATTTCTTTGGAAAATGTCTTGCTATCTTTGAATAATTATTAGAGTATCTTTTCTGAGATTTCCTTTTTTATTCCAATAAATAAATAAATTACTGGATGAATTATAAAATTAAAATATCTGTATATTATTAAAAAGAAGATTTTTTTTTCACAGAACTCATTTATCTATTCCTTCATCACTAATTTATCACATTTTATTGGTTATCAAGTCTATTCCAGGAGCAGTGTAAGGTATTGGAAATACAGTCATGAACCCTAGGTGCCTGCCCTCTAGGGGGATATATAATGATGGCAAATACTTTCTTTGATGGCAAAGATATAATGCCATCAAATCATTGATATAATGATGGCAAATGGGCTTTCTTTGCACCAGGTGTTGTTCTAGGCATTTTGTATATATTAACTTATTTATCCTATTACCAACAATCCTGTAAGTTAGGTTACTGTTATTGTCTGTATTTTGTATATGAAGAAATATAGGGACACAGATAATATTAATAATTGGCCTTTACACCAAGAATTCTGAATCCACGGTCCCTACTCCCCATCACCATCACAGTTTCTCCTCACTTTGCTTCTGAAGGGACTGCCCAGCACAGTGCTATGCACACCTTATGTGTTTGAAAATTACATCCGGAGCCAAACCTCTTCCAGCCTAAAGAAGGAGAGACTATCTGGAAAGCATCAAACACATCTGCAAGGGAAGAGTGTACTCATTAAAATCCATAAATTATTTGTCTCCCTCACAATAAAGAGCACAGAACTTACATTTTTAAGGAAGTCAACTATCTTAATGGTTAGTATGTAGTTGACTTCACCAATCGGTGTGTAAATTACTGAAATTTTTCATGTTAGTTAAGAGGATGTGGAAAGTTTTCATGTTAAATTAAGATAGGAACAATACTCATTATTACTATTGCAATGAGTTATGCTGTCATCTGTCAAATTGAAGACTATATGTGTAACCTCTTGTGTCTTTAATCATTTTCTATAGGTTCTTAATTTGACAAAACTATGTGTATTATAGAGAGAAATTACCACAAAGAACAAAAGTAATTGTGTTCATTGAGGAATCACGTTTAGTTACACATATGCAGATTAAATTGATGCCTGAATGCTTCATGGAGGACATATTTGTAAGATATCACTGTAAGGACTTAAAGAAAATGATTACTAATTCTGTGCCACTGAAAGGAGAATTCTATGTTTGATGATTATGTCAGCATGTTTATTATAATTTGAATTTACCTATGAGATACGAAGTAAGTGAGGATTATGCAGACAATTTGGGTGATTCAAGTATAGTAATAATCTAGTCTCCTCTTATTTTTCTATTACATATATTCCTTTAAATCACTGAAAAAATATCTTATTCTCCCAATGCATAATGCCTGAACAGGCTAAAATATTAAAAGGAAGAGAATGAGAGTAAACCAGAATGAGGGACCATTTAATAGAAGCTGGCTGAAGGCCCTAGAATGGTATTGCTTAAAAGAGCTCACAAAGATGGTATTAATGAATGATTTTTCAGGATCTAAGAGTAATAATTCAAATGGGAATGGTTGTCAGATAAGATATCGGGGTCATGAAAGAAAACATATGAAGAGCTGAGGAATCCCTTCCCTCTTCCTACTGCTTTTAAGGACACGCTTTGCGTGCTAAAAAAAATCCTCACCAACAAGGACAGTTCAACAACGAGAGATGCGCCAGACATACTTGCACTGGCTCCTGGGCCTTGTCAGTCCTGCTGGGCTGCTTTGTGTAATTTGGCATGGGGATGCGCTCAGACAGGATGGATCAAAGCACACAACAGCCAACTATGAGAATTCAAAGGCAAAAAAGGCTTCAGATGATCGGGAAAGCATCTTGGTGTAGAGCTTCCTGGTGTTTTAATTTCTTGTAGTATTTTACCTTTTGGGGGCTTTACAAAATTTAACTATGATTGAAGTTAAGTGCCCAGCTGGGTGCTTGTGTCTCTCATTTTTCCTACTAAGAGCACTATGAGAAATGCTTGAGAAATTGGATTATCTTATTTGGATTTTCTTACCTATTTGTGTAAGCTGTTCAAATCTTTTCACTGGAACAAATTCACTGACCTTCCTGCTTCTGTGGGGAAATCAGAGATACTGGATACCGTTAGCTGCTAGATAAATCTAGATTCTTCTTAAGTGAATGACCACAGCTGGATGGCTGCTTCAAGCAATATTATGAAAGTAGGTTAAGACAAGAAATATAGGGCCTCATTAGAATTTCAAGGGCGGTTGAGACAGGCAAAATATAATGAATTGTGTTGGAGTTTGGCCAGGTCAATGGTGCTAAAACTCGCTCAAATGAATAGATAAATTTTGAAGCCCTAGCCTCTGTTTAACCTCCCACCCCAAAAATGATTCTCTGCCAAAACTTTTGATGATATTCCAGAATATTGTCTCATAGGTGACTCTAAAGGAATTTTGCCTTCAGTTTAATCACCTTGGGCTCTGCAGAACCGAGGTGTTAAGTAGAAAATTTAGACCTTTTTAATCTTTATCTGCCTCTTTTTTTCTACGTATTAAATCACTGTAGCAATTAAAACATTTAAATCACAAAGTAAGATAGTCACGTATTGAAGAATATGAAAGAAACAAACTTTCTCACGAAAAAGTGCACAAAGATGAAATCTTAATTCAGTTGTTGAATTTGGGGGCAACAGTTATAAAAATTTTGTTACAGAAATTATCTAGGTAACATCTTTGTGCTAAAATAAAATTATGTTATCATTAGTGGAAGACATGTAATAATTTCACTGTTTGCCAGCACTTACCCAGTGCAAGGAACAAACTTTAGATATAAATCTTCCATCTTATGAAACTTACTATAACCTTTCATCCAGACTTCACTTATAGTATCCTTAACTTAAAACAGTCTATGATATGGAAAGCAAAAAGTCCATTCCACCATTCTTTTAATTTACTTACTGAATGAGCTAGAAAAACGATTTTTTTTTTTTTTCCAGCAGGGGCTGGGCTTGGTGGCTCACGCCTGTAATCCCAGCACTTTGAGAGGCCAAGGCGGGAGGATCACAAGGTCAGGAGATTGAGACTATCCTGGCTAACCATGGTGAAACCCCGTCTCTACTGAAAATCCAAAAAGTTAGCTGGGCATGGTGGCGGGAGCCTGTAGTCCCAGCTACTCGGGAGGCTGAGGCAGGAGAATGGCATGAACCCAGGAGGCAAAGCTTGCAGCAAGCTGAGATCGCACCACTGCATTCCAGCTTGGGTGACAGAGCGAGACTCCATCTCAAAAAAAAAAGAAAAAGAAAAGAAAAATGGTTTTTAAATATCTCCTAAGTATCATCTTCACTGACTTTTAGAAAATACTATTTTATTATTTACGTTTATAATTGCTTTGATGTTACCATTAGAACATTGATCTTCAGAGTTTGATTTTACAGACATTTTTGGTTGGAAAGACCCAAGGAAGTCATCCAGTCCAATCAACAACTCAAGAATTCCATCTTTCGTATCCACAAACAATTCTAATCACATAGAATCTTTCTTCTTTGCAAGGATGCTTGTCTCATTTATAGACAGTTTTAATTATCTGAAAATGTTTTGACAATTGAACTGAATTTTGCCTCTGTTACTACCTACACTAGCACTAGTCATTTCCTTCAAAAGAAAGTAGCATGCATTTAACCATGATCTTGCTCTGGGTACTAGATACATGAGCATGTTCTCTTTATAACACATGTATTGAGCTATAAATATATTATGTGTACACTTTTCTCTGTGTGTAATACTTCAATAAAATGTTAACAAGAAATAATAACCAGATCTTGATTACAGTTTTATCAGTAGAGAGTAAACTCTTATTTGGAAAGGGGTAATTCTGAAGAAAACTCTTTGGAAAAAGCAATAAACATATACAGCTTCAGCAGTAGATTATCTGTGACACTTATGAAATGTTTCATTCAGACCCTCTTCCTTATTGGGGTCAGACTCCCATGAGAGGAGTGAAATACAAGTCTGAAATTTATATAGTTGCATCTTAGAGGCATCAAAAGTAGGTCTAGTTCCCTTTTGTTGGAAGGGGTTGATAGAGTTTTGGATCTGAGAATCCTTTATATAATGAATTCATTAAGAACCATTATAATTGAGAGAAAGAGTGGGTAAGAGCAAACAAGAAAGAGAAAAGAGAGGAAAAAATGGAGAAAGATGGGAGTAAATCAGATTAATCTGCAGCCTTCAGATGTCAATATAGCCACCTGGGAAAACGTACTAGTAAACCCATCTTGATCTAAAGTATAAATTCAATCTGAAGAAAAATTAGATTGTGGAGAGCAGGACATTTTGTTTCATTGAATTTGAAAAATCTTACACAATTGGCTGGCATCTATATCATTGTTTGATGCTTGAAGAACTGATGGTTTCACATGTGCCAAAAAGGGCTTGCCCATACATAGCCTTATTCTATCCACAATTCCTCTTTTTTAAAACACTATGGGAGATGTCATGAAGTAAAAACAGAAAAAAACAATCAGAAAACTTACATGTCAACAAAACCTTGTGGCTCTGTCTTAAGACACCAATTCACCAAGGGCAGCTCTACAGAAACATCTAACTGACAAAATTACTTTTGTCATAAGCCAATTAACTAAGAACATACACTTGACTCAAAGATAGTGCCGGAAGGATACAGCAGGGTACAGCTAAGCCAATTTTGCCTTAAGCTAGGAAGTGCTTTATTGCACAAATGATTCTAATCACAATTCCAATAATAACTCCTATAGGTTTGTCATGATCCATTAAAAAAAAGAGATCATAAAAAAAGGTTTCATTTTTAACAAAAGCCTTTCTCATAAAAATGTAAGCTCATATAATATATTTGAATTTTTGAAAAAATAAATCTTTAGATTCTTGATAGGAAGAAAATGGAACTGAGAAACTTAAAGATAAGGTGTTAGATGCTCTTGAAAATGGAAGATCAATCTGAAATAAGGAGAACACATTTTTCAAATTATGATATGTCAAGTGGCATGGAAAACTTAATTTATCAAAATGTGGCATACACTATAATTAGAGCAAGAATTCTGAGGCTCATCTAGTCACATCTAGATTAGGAGAATGAAAGAATCTTCATAAGGCTTATTAAAGTTTTTAGCTGCTAAGGGCAAAAGTTTTCCTGACATGTGGGTTAATGATCAATGCTTACAACTGAGAGTCCTGAGATTTCTCTCAAGCTTCAATTGAGTAATTTCAGCATTTTTATATTCATGAAATATTGTTTGGGCCTCCTGTTATGGGCTAGGCACTGTGCTAGGTCATGGAGCTACTGTAGTCAAGATGTTCAAAGTCTATTTCATGGTGGACAATTCTAGTAAGGACTGAGAGAGGGGAGCTTAAAAATTAACGGGTGTGTGTGTCTGTGTGTGTGCATAAGATCACACAATGATAAGTATGAAGAAATTAATAAGGGTAAGGAAACAGAGCATGTGATTGTATGTGTTGGGGTGCAGAGAGAGGTGGCATTTTTGTGGGAGGTTTAGATAGACCTCTCTGGAAAAGTGGTCTTTGACTAAAGATTTAAAAGAAGGAATCACCATGCAAAAATCTGTAGTCTTCTAGGTAAAGGGAAAAATAAATGTAAAGCCCCCAAGGCAGAAATGAGTTTTGCCTAACCAAGTAACTTTAAGACCCCAACCTAGCAAAAGTGAAGAGAGTGAGGACTCAGGAGGTGATTTTGGAGAGGATAACCAAGGACAGATCATACAAGGGCTTGTAAGAATATGTTAAGGAGTACAAGTTTTATTGAGAACATGATGTGAACCACTGGACTGTTTGAATGGAAGACTCACATGATATGATGCGTATTACGTTACTACCAAAGCTGTGTGGAGAACTGATTTAGGAAGTCAAGAATGGAAACACACCAAAACATTAGGCTATTGCAGTAGTTGAGGTGAGACATGACAGTGGCTTGGTCTAGAGTAGAAATGGTAGAGGTGGGAAGTATAATCATGCTTGAAACACAGCTTAAAGGAAAAGCCAACAAAATGTGTGGAGAAATCAGACGTGGGATATTAAAGAAAGAGAGAAATCAAATATGGCTTTAAATTTATGGCCTGACCAACTGGGTGAATATGTTGTTACCACTTACTGAGATGAGGAAGAAGTGTTTTTGTCATTATTGTCATTTTGTGAATTTTTGTTTTGTTTTGTGATTATTTTGTTTGTTAGGTTTAGCTTAATTTTTTGTTTTGGATTTCATGAAGATAAAAAAATAAAAAAGTTTTGCCTGGGCTATGTTATGTTTAAAAATCATTTTAGCTATCTAAATGCAAAAGTTAAGGGAAGTTCATGAGAGAGGCTACAGCTGGAGACAAAAATTTAAATGTTGTAAACATCTATCTAAAAGTTAAAGTCAAGAGATTACATGAGATTTCCCAAGGGATGAAAAAATATGTTTAAGGACTGAATCCTAGGGGACTCCAGCATTTAGAGTCTGGAAAATAGAGGATATGCTAGCAATACACTGATAGTGAACAAGAAGGGGGCAGATGTTAAATAAATTATAGCCAGCAGATCAGAGAGAATAACTATAAATGAGAGGCCAGTTAAGAGGAGGACTTAAAATTAAGCTTTAGATTAGCAAATGGAAATTGTTGACAGGGAAGCTTTCACTGAAGTAGAAAAAATTGCCTTATTGGGGAGGTTACTGGGAAGTGAAAAAGTAGAGAGTAAGTATAGACATCTCTTTAGAGAAGGTTGGAGTAGAGAAGAGGATATCTGATGAGGTGTGTGCATTCTAAGGAGCATTTTTTTTCAGATGGTAGATAGGCAAGCTGATTAGAATGATTTAGAATACAGTGGAAAATCAATGATGCAAGATTTATAAATAATAATTGCTAAAGATCCTGAATCATAGAGAATGAACAGGGTGCCATGCATAAGTAAACTTTGGGTGGGAATGTTGTAATGGAAAAGTAGACCAAACATAGGCAGGAATTGAGAGGTGGCAAGTAAATGAGTGACAGATAGATAGGTAGGTGTTGGGAGAGTCAATCTACCATGGACACTGAGAATCACTGCAATTCTTGTTGGTTGTACCAAGAATGCAAGATCCTTACCATTCTACCCAGGCTATCTCTCAGGGTTGCTTTTTGCAGCAAGCAACTTTGAAACATGAGGTTCAAAGTTGGGACAAAAAGCAGATTTGCTTACTGCCTGCTATGAAAACAGATAATTTATCAGGCTGTTGTTCCTCAGCTGTGATGCAAATCCACTGCAGGTACATCATCCATCTATCAAATCACCCCTGTAAGACTTGAATGCAAGAGAAACCTACATAAACATGATGCTCATGCAGCCTGCTGTGCTGTGAGTAATGTAGTCCTTTGTCTCTGACCCAAGAGTTTTGTATCTTCTGCCAGCATCCATAAAACAGTAACAGGCTAACTCATTCATTTATAAATGGGGTAAAATTTAATCTCAGACCCAATAGTTATGACAACAAAGATGAGATCCTGAAAGAGACATGTCTTTCTGGAAGAAAAATGTTAAGAGCCTTTTGGGATGGGTTCAGATGTAGGAGATGGATTCCCTGGACTCTCACTGAAGTGGTAGGTGAAAGATGAAAGTAAGGGACCCCTGAGGTCCTGCCCGTCAATCAGATTGGGATTAAAATAAGCAGTCTTATATGGTGCCTTTGTTGTTTCTAGATCTCCTCTAGGTGGGAGGAGGAAAAAACATGGTTATGACAATAGAGCAGCAAGCCCTGTGGCTCCAGCCAGAAGGCAATGTGTCTGTGACTGCTGAGTCAAGGAGTATCGAAAGATGAAATAAATGGAGCCAACAATGACATCATTTCTATTCAATACAGAATTTTAGTTAGAACAAAAACATGAGGAGTTTGTTTGATTGAGCCACAAGCAAAAGAAATTGAATTGAAATTGAAATTGAACGTAAAACTTTGTTTACTGATGTAGAGCTGCTCTCTCCCTCTATGACCCCTGATTGCTCCCTCTCCCTATTCCACAACACCAACTTCTTTAAGAAGAAATAACTTGTTATCTGAGACCTCAAGTTACTAGCTTACTCAGACGTGGCACTGTTCTTGCTTGGTGACTACCCTGTGATGGGGCACAGCACAATGGCATGCATGGGGACAAGAAAAAACGGGTCTTCTGGGCCCTGACACTAATCAGATAATCAGGATACACCTGGGTAGGAAGCAGCTCTGGCACTTGGACAGCAGCCCCAGAGGAAGGACCAAGATTTTTCCCACTTCTACTCCCATAGGTTAATCTCCTCACCTCCTGCATTCCTTTCATTCCCAACTGGGGGATAGTATGGTTTTCTGGTGGCTGTTGCTATAACCCCTAATAAGAACAACTAGAATCAAATGGATTACCCAACATCTATCTAGATGGCTTCCATCAATACCTGGATCCATCCTCTTACCAGAAAACATATCCACTACCACGGACTACAGCAAAGGACTATATGTTTCTAACCTAGAAACTGCATACCAGAGGAGACTCCTGCCAAAATTGGCCTGATTGTTTTGCAGTAAAGGAGGCCACATTACAAGGAGCATTTTCCCTGCTCACTTCTACAAAATTGGCTGTGTCAGATCTCTGACCCTCTCTTGGGACTACTATTGGTGCCTTGCTAATATTGACACATTTTTAGATTATTTTTCTACTATTTCAGTTTGATAATCTGATTCTTATTTTCAGCGTTCAAGACCACCTACAATCTAACAATGGTGTGTTTTTCTCATAAAGGCCATAGATGAGTAGCAAAAATATTCAGCAATGGATCAGTAGTAAAATAAAAATATTCTAGCAATGGATCAGTAGTAAAAATATTCAATGGACATTCCACACTCTCATCATTCTCTGATAAGGCTGCTGGCATCATTGAGATATGGAATAGACTTTTTGAAAATCAATCCTAAAGATTTCTGACTCTCCCTCCTTTCTGCATCTACCTTCTTTGCCTCTTTCTGGCTCACAGAGTTTATTAAAACAGTTTATTAAGGCTGTTTGAGCATTAAATATGGTCATGGGCAGGAAGGGTTTGTCTCCTACTGGCCAACTCCTGGGTAATGATCAAAATGGAAGGGTAGAAAAATTATATAAACTTATTTTGAAAATGCATGATTCTCCCTTGATCATTTATGAACCCGAAGTGTATTTTCTTCCCCTAGTGACAACCTCATGCCAGCTTGATTTGTACACACTTTGAAGGGCAGCCACATCTAAAGGCAAGACTGAGAGATTCAAACTTAACTTGATGCAGCTACCTGGATTCTTTTATTGAAATAACATGGTCCTAGATCATAAAGACAATGACCACTGGTTGAATATACTACTTACCAAGTAGTATATTTACTTATAGTGACCTAACTGGACTAAGTGGGAACTATAATGAATCTCAGTAAATATTTTTTAAAGTGACCTATTCCTATTCATGTCTGACCTCTCTGGACAAAAGGTATTGGTATGAGCAGATGATTGGAGAAGAGGTAAAGTTACAGCTACTGGGTTGGGACACCCTAGTTTCATGGCCATGGAGGGAGAATAAAAATTCCAGCAAGTGAGCACAGATCACTTTAAACTCCAGGCAGTTCAGGGCAAAGGGTCACTTAGGCTTCTTATTCCTTAGATTCAGCACTGCAGTCTGGCAAAACAATTGTATGGTCTAGCTGAATCTAGGAGCAGCTGCAGCTGACAATTTAAACTCACTACAGGATTTGTCATCCTTGTCCAGGTGTTATAAAAACACTAAAATTCTTGCAAACTTGGCTGGTCCTAACCTACTTCACCATACCTGACACCACTAATGGAAGGTCCTGAACTGCCTCCTCCTCAGCCTTGTATGTGTACAAACAGGCCCACAACTGTGCTTTTTGTTGTTGTTGTTGTTTTTTAGAGATGGGGTCTCACTGTATTGCCCAGCCTGGTCTCGAACCTCCTGCCTTGGCCTCCCAAAGCACTGAGATTTCAGGTGTGAATCACTGTGCCCAACCTCAATCTTAATAACATATATTGATACACTTTTCCTAATACTCAGGCAGCTTAAGTGTTGCCATAAATGGCAATGGGAGCTGCAAGTGATAATTCTATTGTACTGAATTAACCAAAACAATGTAACAACTGTATAAATGAATTTTAATCAGAAATTCTGAACTACAGTCTGTCCCTTTGTGTTATATGTTTGTATTTGGGGGAATGTCTCTCCTTTGGGGCTTAGGGCTGCTCATTTATTGCCCCTGTCATTATTGGTAATGACATCAAAGATCAGTATGTCAATCTAAGCTCCCTTACGTGCGTCACAGTGGATAACTGACTGGCTTTAGACTACTTTCTGGCTATCTAAAGCAAGATGTACTGGTGCCCCTTGGATGTATGTACAACTGGCTGAGTCCAGGGCCTTGGGGGTAGAGTTGAAATGTATACGACAGGTTGACTTCATCTTATTGTTTACAGTCCTCTTGATAGTCTCCTTAATTAAATGCTGCATGAGGCAAATTGAAGAGATTTAACCCCAGTCTCTGTCAGTCAGATTAAGCAGGGTGGCTAAGGGAGTGGCATATTCATATGAAAATTTGAGTTCAGCCAAGAACACATGGGGTCATGGGTGGGATTGCTAGAAGAAGCAACTCATCATGGGCCTTGTGTGTCCTGGCAGTTTTTTACTGGGAATCCTAAGAATGCAAGGCCCTGACTGATCTTTACCTGCCCATTTCTTGGGGTTGGTTTTGCAGCAAGCATCTCTGAGGAATGAAGTAATGTCTCCCTCTGGGACAAGGAGCAGGCTTCTTGCTGTTTACTATAAAAGAGATGAGTTCCCCAACTCAATGTTCATCAGTTGTAACAAAAATCTGCCTGTGCAGTACTCATCTGGGTACACGTAGTACCAACCCTATGGGAGTTGGGTACAATATTAATTCATGTAAAGCCAAGGCTCATGCTGCTGGTTATGCATTTTTTCCTGATACAAAGTTTTATGTCTTTTGCCGGCATTCACAAAACAGTAACAGGATAACGTATGAGCTTGTAAAAAGGATAAAAATCAAACCTCAGAACTGACAATACTTTTGGTGGAGGGAAGATACTATATTCCTGATGAAATTAGACTTGATGATCAACTTAGGGTAACAATGAGGCAGGAGGTGTTGGAAGTTTGAAGAAATAGAAGATATAAAAAGGGTCATCTTAGGAGGTAGAGCTCTAGAAGGATTGTTGTCTAGTGCTAAAGGCCCCATGAGATTTGGCGCCATAAATTTAAAGTGACACTCATCGATTCAGTGTGTGGTTTGTGAGTTTTTCTCCAACCACATAAAATTGGTTGTAGGTGTGGAGAAGGTGGAGGATTGATTTAACCATAATTGTACCTTTGTCAGGCAAGTACAATGAAGAGAACAAGAATCAGGTGAGCTGAAGATATATGCAAGGGAATAATTATAGTGTTGGACCTTGGAACCTTAGCTGAGACAGAAGGTAAGTAAGGCAATGACTGGAATAAAAGTGGTTAAGACACCAGACTAGGCTCAATGGAAAAAGTTCTAAAGTATATGAACTGGAATAATTGGAGGTTCTGGTCACAAAATAGAATGATTTAAAATGAAGTATTTTAGGAAGGTTATTGGCGATAATAAGGCAAAAGTTATGATCAAAGAAGTGGGCAGAAGTGTGTGGCATGGCAGTCACAGTCATTGGAAATAAAGATTTCAAATAACAGAGATACTGGTTTATATCGGTTGTCTGCACAGATGCTGAAAGCCTCAAAATGATGACAGGAGTAAGACATTAAGGTAATCAGTGACTGAGGAGAACGTACCATGAGGTAGGAAGAATGTTGCAACCAAAAGAGGTAGTGAGCAGTGTAGTTCAAAGACTTCAACATGAAGTGGGTTTTTGATGTAGGCATTTAATGCTATAAACTTTCCTCTTAGGATTGCTTTTGCTGTATCCCAGAGGTTTTGATAGGTTATGTCACTATTATCATTCAGTTCAAGGAACTTTTAAATTTCCTTCTTGGTTTCATTGTTGATCCAATGATCATTCAGGGGCAGGTTATTTAATTTCCATGATTTTGAGGGTTCCTTTTGGAGTTGATTTTGTTTTATTGCACTGTGGTCTGAGAGTGTACTTGATATAATTTCTACTTTTTTTAAAAAAAGTTCTATAAATATCTGCTAAGTCCATTTGTTTTAGGGTATAGTTTAAGTCCATTGTTTCTTTGTTGATTTTCCATCAACGAAAGTATAAACACCTTGTGTTTTTTTTTTTTTATTGTGTTATTGTTTTATGGGTCCTCTGAGATTTATGCTTTCAGAATGCTCTATTTTGGTGTATTTTGAAGTTCTGTTTCAAGATTTAGAGCTGCCTTTTAGCAGTTCTTGTAGTGCTGGCTTGCAAGTGGAGAAATCTCTCAGCATTTGTTTGTCTGAAAAAGATTGTGTCTTTCCTTCACTTATGAGGCTTAGTTTCACTGGATAGAAAATTCTGAATGAGGAAGGAAGACTAATTTCCTAGATGAAGCAATGACATGAGGATATTCAGCTTACCTTTGGGACTAGTCAACATGAGATTTGGAAGAAGAATAAAAGACAACCACCATTCAAGAAGACTGCAGAAGAAATGGTACCTTGAGAATATAGCATGGTTTGAGCTTAAGCAAGCAGGTGAAGGAAACATTTAGAAAAAAGTTGAGGACATTGGTAATTGGGCTTATTAAATCTTCAGCATACAGACAGAAGTTCAGAATGGGGTGGAAAATTGCATGAAATTGGGATATGTACAGAGCATTCTTGGATAAAGACCAGAAATGATGAACTGGAATGCTGGGACTTCTGTGGGTGACTGAGGTAAGCAGACTTATAAGTCATAGTGGTATTGTTCCTGATGTACTTAAGGAAAAGTTATAATCAATTCTGATTATATCTTCTTCGGAAATTAATTGTTGCTTAAGTAATGACTAAGGGGTAGTTTTTTGCTAATGGCAGATATAATAAAATCTCTTTTGAGAAAGCGATATGTAATTCTTCAGGAAGAGGATTGGTTGGTCTCAGGAAGAGGTTTTGGATACTTTTTCTTGCCCTGGGAACTGGGTTGCTGGGGGCTAAAGTGAAGCTCTAGGTGAATGTGCATGTCATGGCAGTTGCGGAGCGTATGCAAGAGGAAACAGGTGTTTCTGAGGGTCGTCTGTGTTGATGTCAGAAGACAGACTCTCTCAACAAACTAAAGCAGTAGACATTGGGAAAAGAGCGATAATTAATCATTTTTTAGGTCAGGTGTAGGTCAATAATATTGTTCTTCTTAATGATTACCAGGCTTAATAAACAAACTTTTCGGGACCTTGGGTAGTTAGAAAAAAACAGGGGATGTCAAGATGGGCATCCTCATGAGTAGCAAACACACACTTGACCGCATCATATGAGAGCTCACAGGATGGTCTACTGTGAGGACAACTCCCAATATCCTCAACCTTCCCTCTGATCATTTTCTTCAGCTTCTTACTCTAACAAACACTAGGCTATTCTCAGGAAACATTACTCTCCTGAAAGCTCTTTTAAATGGGTGTGGCCCACATCTCTCTCATCAAAATAGAACCCTGGTAAGAAAATCTACCTGTCAGGTCTTCTAAGTTGACAGGACAGCACCTTAAGACTTTAATGATGAATTTCCTGGTTTTGTTCTTTAGTTTCAGAAAATTTTTCTAATACGTGTTGGCCAGCATACTTAAGTTGAAGAGTTGGCACCTGTCTGCTGATTATTCATTTGAGAGTTTTTCCCTTACTTGTGTGATTACAAGTCAACAGAAGAATGCTAACCTGAGAAAGCAGCCAAGGCCCTTGATGCCACAGTTATCTATCTTTGTCATAGGGTCTCACAAACATATCTGCCTGTGTTTTGGTCTGTATGTGGTCTTCCAAATATCAGCCTTTAAATTTTCCTCCTAGCTAGAATATCTTTGTACATAGTAGGCAGTAAGCAATCAATAAAAATAATTTTTTCAATTAATGTGTGTATAATGTGGTATACCTGTCCTAGTTATTGCAGCTAACATAGTAAAATCAAAAGGAGTACAAGCATAAATAGTTATACACACGATGAATAGTTTTGTTTCTAGAAATCAACATGCATGGTAAAGGCAAAGGTAAATGAATCAGATGAATCTGTTGAAAAGATGTTTTATGAAGTAAACAAGGATATAAGAGAAGTTTGATCTTTTAGAGTTACAGTTTTATATGCATATCAAATATCTGTTTGAGAGTCCTAGGATTTATACTCTCAAACTTGAAATTGTAAGTAAGAAAAAGAAAAGTGCATCTCTAGGAACAATGCTCCTGAAATGTGAAGTCAGCAAATGAAAAAATTCTATTGAAAATTTATCTTCCAGCAGGAGATATTGACTGTCCCATTGCCTAATTCCTTCATGACTACATGAAACTTTGAATGATGTATGTTTGGCCCTCTATGGCTATTTTAGTTGAATTTAGGTAAAGTGACAGGATTTGATTTTTAAGGAAAAGCGAAAGCTTCATTTTTAGCAACATTGTGCTTGAAGCGGATGAAGTTGAGAACGAAAGCCCTGTGTGCAGTCACTTTGCCAGGTGGCTCTCATCGGGGTGTTTATTGTTAAGAAACTCGCTATTTTTGCCCGAGGTTTGAAGCCAGGACTTCATAGGATCCCCTGCTGCACTCAGTTCTTTCCATACAGAGAGCAGATGGGTGAAGCAGAATAAAATCCCAGCCTCAGAGGCAACAATGTAGCGTTCCAGAGACCAGGGAGGGTGTTCCTCTGAGTTGGAGTACATGCTAATTGGAGTTGGTGAAGGAAAGTTAGAAATGAAAATTGGACTTGGATGAGATGGTTTGGAAACTTGTTAAGGGTATTATCATGAGTATAGTTTGATAAACAGAAATGAAATGTTCACATGAAAGACATATCAATTGCTTCCAATTCCACTTGGCTGGTTAGAACAGGGTGGTTCAAGGGTAAGCACATAGGTCATGAGATCCTTGTAAAAGTTTCAGTAGTAAGGTTGATTTGTATTTTTAAAATGTGAATTTATCAAGCTGTTTGGGTTCTTATAATTTCCACTAACTTCTATCTCGCATAAACAGCATAAAAGTTCCTCTTTATTGATTTATCCGATGGTGCCTTTTTATGGCTCCACTGTGCCAGTTATCATATTGTCTTATACTTTGTGCATCATCTTCCTCCTGTTCTTTCATTTTCCCTTGGGAAGAGACCATGTACTCTCATCATTTTATCCCCAGAACTGAGCCCAGTGCCCCGGACTGGAAAGCTCAAACATAATACAAAGAAGCAGCCAACATTCCTTCAGTAGTGGTCAAGGGTGGTCATACAAAATAAAGATAATTTACTGACTTTGGAACGGACTGAACAGTGTTATTCAACTACAGGCCTTCTCCAATTATAAATTTATTTTGCTTACCATTAAAATTATGTGGATGTGCAGGTTTAAATAAATGCACAGACATTTAAATCAAGTGGTAATGGTCCCTTCTCATTTTAATTTGAGTGTTGCAACTATGGTCACAAATAGTTATGACAAGCTATGAGCATATTTTGCCAAATTTTTTTGAAACCATTTTGGAGAATTAGAGTATAGTAACCACTATTGCCTCTAGAGGCATGGTTCAATTCTAGTCATTAAAATATCGAAATGGATCTTTAGACTTTTCTCAATTATCTCATCAAATGAGACTTTTGGTTTCTCTGGGCCATGGTAACTTGCTTTCCTTGCTGGAAATTCTAGAAGACACCTTGAATAAAAGCTAATCCTCCTTCAGGAGGCCTTGATTTCTCTCACTAGGATTCTCTGCCTCCTTGAGTTCCTGTTTTCATTTCTCATCTTCCATGGTTTCAGGTTCTCTCTATTTCTATATCCCTGAGTATAATTCTGAGACTCTCAGTTAATTTTCTTCTCTGGTATATATCATTTTTACATTATAAAAAGTTAGAAAAATTACATTACATATGCAAATATTTTCAATATAGAAGGTAATTACACAAGTAGTGAAGAGTAATAAATACATTCTTAATTGTAATACAAAAAACAAATAGTTTATAACTGTATTTAACACTTGGAATGGTTCTTTTGAATGGAGCTGTCAGTAAATGTACTATGTACAAACACATTTTTCATCATAATGGAAATTTTATTTTAATCTAACAACCAATAGAGCTGTAAATACACATAGCATGCAAAAAAGTAAACTCTATATTTTCTATCTGAAAAATATAAAATGGATGTATAACAAATAAAAATAAAATAAAGTTGAATATCCAACTATTCAGGGTGAAAGAAAGGCAAGGGAAATAGTAAGTTTTTTATTAATGATTAATTATAGTCATCTCATTGATAAAAATAAATGATATTTTGAACTTCTTGGTACTATCAGGAAGATAAAGAGAAAGTTAACACTTGCTTTTCTACCTGAAGCCATTAAAAAAAAAATCACACAATTTTCCTTATCCTACTATAACACAAGTGTTTTTAACAAATGTTACATAGGGACTTTTAGACTGGACAAGACAGCATAGACTTGTCTCTCCCTGTTTCTCCCCACTGAGCATGACTAAAAACTACATATACCAACCAAATAGAACTCTGAAAGGTAGAAGAGGAAGGTGAACTGGTTAGAGATCCCAGGTGTAACAGCAGAGCATCAGGGCTTTTTATAACCTCCAGCATAATACAAGAAGGTGCCTCAGTCCTGGTGTTTGCTGACCCCCAGTCAGTAACAGAAACAAGAGAAGGTGGTCCAGGTTGGCTCTTTCTTTCCCCAGATTGAATGAGAGTCCCACCTACAACACAGGGTGAGCCTGGAAGAATGGGCAAAGAGAATTAAACAAAGCCCTTCTGGAGGAGGAGGAGGAGGAGGAAGAGGAGGAGGAAGAGGAAGAGGAGGAGGAGGAAGAGGAAGAGGAAGAAGAAGAAGAAAAGAAAAAAGCAGCCAGAGAAAGAGCTCACCTCCTCTGTTGCTGAGGCTCCCCTCCGCTCCCCAGAGGCATCATATGGCAAGGGGGCCATGGCAAAAAGAATTATGCTACCACAATGGCCTGTTATGTGAAGTCTTTTCTTTCCTTAACAGTTCTGAGACTCTCCACTTCTCTCAAGAGATACCCTGTGCCTGGGGGATCAGCAAAGGGGATTATACCACAACAGGTATTCAGCCTAGGAAATGCTCTCTACCCCCAGAGACAGGGAGAAGCTCACCACAACACCCACCAAAGGAGCCTCTTCATCCCCATAAATCAAGACTCCCCTTCCTCAGAAGGATATGGAACATTCTCACCTAAGGAAACACCTTCTGACCACTCAGGGATCATCAGTAGAGACCTGGGAGGCCCAATGGCACAAGGTAAGCCAAGAAAGTCAGAACAGCACAGCAAAGACTCAGGAAATAAACTGATCATTGGAACCACAGTCCATATAAGTAGGCCAGGACCTGTTCTTGAAACCTAAAAAGGTGACTGCCTGCTAAATTCAAAAATTCAAAGAAGACATGGAGTCTCCTAACCTAACAGCTAAAATGTCCAGCATACAATTCAAAATCATCTGTCATCACAAGGATCAGTAAAACCATAGCTTGAATGAGAAAATAAAATGAAATGATGTCAACCCTGAGATAAATCAGATATTGGAATTATCTAACAAGAATTTTAAAAAACCATCATAAAAATGATTTAATAAGCAATTACAAATTCTCCTGAGATGAAGAAAAAATAGAAGTATCAGCAAAAAATATGTTGCTTAAAATAACAAAATGGAAATTATAGACTTGAAAAAAAACAATAGATGAAGTAACTCCCTGAATGGGCTCAATACTAGATGGGAGACAAAAAAGAATAGAATCAATAACTTGAGGACAGATCAAAAGAATTTGCTCAATCTGAGCAAAAGGCAGAAAATAGACTAAACAAACATAAAAACAGAACCTCGGAAACCTCTGAAAGCACAGCAAAAGACCCAATATTTGTATGATCAGAGTCCCAGAAGTGGAAAAAAAAAAAAGGATCTGAAAGAATATGCAAATAAAAATTGGCTAACAAGCCCCCAAATTTGTCAAAAGGCAAAAATCTACTGATTTTAAAAGGTGAGACTATCTCAAATAGGATAAACCCAAATAAGTTGACACCAAGTCATATTACAAATTGCTGAAAATTAAAGACAAAGAAAAAAATACTGAAAGCAGCTAGATAGAAATAATCTATTACCTTTAGGGCAACACCACTTTTCTTTTTCTTTTTTGCAAGCATATGATTGAGTTTATTGCAGAACGGTAATAGGAAATGAGACTGTACAAAGAAAAGAGATGGAGACAAAACTGGATGACGATTTCATACTGTGTGTCCCATCCACAGGCCTCAGCAGCCCTCCCACGGATCTGCCCACCTCAGCAGCCCTGCTACGGATCTGCCTGATTCTTCCGTATCAAGAAGTTGGTCTTGTGAGCCATTTCCATGTTGTAGATCCTCCCGCACCTTTCACAGCTTTCCCTGTGTCGCCGGCCGCATGGCTTCTTATAATACCGTCGATGCTTAAGGTCCTCAATGAGCCCATCCGTAGTGAGGATTCTGTTTAGGGTCCTCTATGCACCTTCCATGTTCCCTTCCTGTACCATCACGGTCCTGGCCATGAACTTCAGATGTTTTGCCATGACCTTGGATTTAAGTCTCCATTCTGCAGAGCCAGAAAGACCCACTCCCGGGCATGGAAAGGACAGGGGTGGCAAGGAGGCGCCACAGGGTGCCAACAACAGCACACAGTTCCAAAAGGGCTTGAGTTGGGAGTTGGGAAGGGACTCTGTTGGTATTTGAAAAAGTGAGCAAAAGCCTGCAAACCTTCCCGCCTGCCAAGCCCACCTTCTTTTCCCCAAACCCTGCACCCAGCACCACTTTACAATGATAGCAGATTTCTCATTTGAAACCATGGGGTGCAGAAAAAAAAGTTGTGTAGTAGAGTTTTTCAAATCCCATAAGAAAAGAACTGTCAACCACGAACTCCACATTTAATAAAACTGCCTATCAAGAATGAATGCATAATAAACACATTCTCAAAGGAAAACCAAAAGAAATTGTCGCTAGCATACCTACCCTCATAGAATGGCTAAAGAAAGCTCTGTAAACCTAAATAAAGTGATTTAAAAAAACAGAAGGAATCTTGAGGCCCAAGACGGGAAGGACAAACAATGGAGAATAGACATATAAGTAAACAAAATGGAGTATCCTTCTTTTCATGAGTTTTCTAAATTATACGTAATGATTAAAATAAAAATTATAACACCATCTGACCCTCACAACAAGGATATTTTAAAGTGCAGAAGCCAAAAAAAAGAAAAAAAAAAGAAAGAAAGAAAACCTAAACGGAAGTAAAATTCCTATACTTCACTTAAAGTGGTAAAATACTGAAACCAGTAGGCTGTGATCAGTCATACCCAGAGCAATCACTATGAAAATTACACAGAGCAATATATTTAAAAATGCAATGCAGAAATCAAGATGAAATTCTACAAATAGTCAACTAATTCATAGGAAGTAAAGAGAAAGAGAGGAATCAAACAGAAAACACATAATAAAATCATAGAGCTAAGACCTACAATATTACTAAGTACTTAAACATAAATGATCTAAATACACCAATTAAAAGGCAGAGATTGGCAAGGTGAATTAAAAAAGCATGACCCAACAATTTGCTGTTTTGATATACTGTTTACAAGAAACTCATTTCAAATTTAATGACATAAGTGGGTTGAAAATACAAGGGTGGAAAAATATATACTGTGTAAATATAATTTTTCAAAAGGCAGGAATGCTTATGGCAATATCAAATGAAGTAGATTTCAAAGCAAAGAAAGAATACGAGAAAAAGGTATCATTGCATAATGATAAAAGGATCAACACACCAGGAAGACATAACGACCCTAAATGTGTATACACCAAACAACAGGGCTTCAAACTACATGAAGAAAAATTGATAGAACTAAAAGAAGAAATAGACAAATCCATAATTATAGGTGGGGACTTTAACACCTCTCCTCTAAACAAGTAATAGGACTGCTAGACAGTGCTATTCTGTATCAGTAAGGATATACAAAATGTGAACAACACCATCAGTCAATGGGATTTAATTGACATATATACAAATCGCCTCTAAACAATAGCAGAACACATGTTGTTCTTTAATTTTTATTCAGGCAACCATGGAACATTTACCAAGATAGATCGTATCCTGTGCCAAACAACAAACCCCAACAGATTTGAAATAATTTGAATTATTTGAAATGATACAGAATGTGTTCTCTAGTCATAATGGCATCAAACTGAAAATCAATAACAGAAAGATAGAGAAAAATTTCTAAATAGAAATTAAACAATTCAATTCTTATTTCTAAATAATCCATGGGTCAAAAAGGATGTCAGAAAGGAAATTTAAAAATACACAGAACAGTATTAAGATGGAAGTATGGCATATCAGAATATGTGGGATGCAGTTACTAAAGCAGTATTGAGAGTTAAATTTATAATGCTTATATATTAGAAAAGAGAAAAGGTCTTAAATCAATAATAAAAGTTCCTACCTCAAGAAGCTAGAAAAATAAAAATAAATAATAAAAAAAACCCAGAAAATAAACCAAAAGCAAGCAGAAACAAGGATATAAAAAGGAACAGAAATCAATAAAATTGAAAACAGGAAAACAGAGAAAATCAATGAAACCAAAAGCTAGTTTAAAAAAAATCAATAAAATTGATAAACCTGTAGAAAGATGGACAAAAAAGGAGAAGATGTAAATAGTCAAAATTAGGAATAAAACAGAGAAATCGTTATAGATTCTGCAGCCATTAAAAGAGTAACAAGGCACTACTATGAACAACATTATGCTCAGAAGTTCAACAGAAAAATCAGCAATATAGAAGATCCAATCTATACAATCACCCAACATGATCTAATTGACGTATATAGAAATACTCCATCCAACAACAGCAAAATACACAGTTTTTAGAAAAAAAAGGACCAATCCCTTGAAATCCACAAATCACCAAAAATAGGTATTCTCAATAGTCTTGTAATAATACTGAAATTAAATCTGCAATTCAAAAGATCCAGAAAACGGAATCTCCAGGATCAGCTGATTTCCCTGAAGATGTCTACCACATATTTAAAGAATAATTAACATCAATTTTACATACTCTCTTCCAGAAAATAGAAAACGAAGAAACATTTCCCAACTTATTTTATGAGGTCAATATTACCCTGATCATAAAACCAAAGACAGTATAAAAAAAAAAAAAAAAGAAAAGAGAGAGAAAGAAAACTATAGATCAATAACTTTCATGAACTTAGAAGCAAAAAAGTCTTACAAAATATTAGCAAACTGAAAAAAAATACACCAAATGGGATTTACTTCAGATATGCAAGTCACATTCAGTATTTGAAAATGAACCAGTGCAATCTACCACATCAACAGGCTAAATAAGAAACTTACATGATAAATCAATTGCAGAAAAAGTGTCTGACCAAAGGCAATACCCATTTATGATTAAAAACTCTTAGCAAGTTAGGAGTATAGAGGAACTACTTCAACTTGAAAAAGAGCATTTATAAAAATTCTATGGAGATCATAGTTAATGGTAAAAGACTGAATGCTTCCCCTCTAAAATGGTGAATGAAGCAAGATGTCTGCTCTCACAACTCATACTCAACATCGTAAAATAAGTAGCATGTGTATTGTAAAGGAAGAAATAACACCATTCCTCTTTGCAGATGGCATAATTGTCCATGCAGACAATGTCCTGGAATCTACAAAAAGAATATTCCTAGATCTTATCGATGAGTTAAACAAAGTCTCACTATACACAATCAACAACCAAGAAACAATCATATTTTTATGTTCTAGCTCTCTAGCAAGTGGCATCTGTTGCTTATTACCAGGAGTAACAGTCTGGACACGTTTGGCCACTGCATTTTGGTATTGGAGTCACCAAGGAAAACACAACACAGTCAAGTACTACATGGAACAATGTTTTACTCACATAAAGAAGAGACAGAGCAAGGTCAGCTATGTAGTTGGCGTCAGCCCCCATAAATAGAAGGGCCTCCTTGCAGCAGATGCGGGGCAGTTGGCAGCATGTAACCCTCTCATGCTGCAGCAGAAGAACCTTTTGCCCTCCCCGCAGAAGAAAGTTATAGCAGTGGGGCTGGCTAGGTGCCATATGATACATATGTTTAAGCAGAACAAGGGAGTACATACTGAGTCTGAAACAGGGAAAGATATTCCCACACAAGGTGATAACTCCAGCATGGGCTGCGAGGACGCTTTATCTCTTGGGAAGGAAGTGTTCTGGGCCCAAGGCCCATTCTTACGTGGCTGAGTAGGGGTTTGAAAGACCACATGCACAATACTGCCTTTCCCAACACTAACAGTGAATATGTTGAAAGTGAATTAAAAACAGAATACTATCTACTGTCCCTCAAGTATATACTATATACTTAGGTATAATCTCACAAAAAATGCCCAGGATCTGTATGTGGAAAATTACTCAACAGCTAAAAAAATAATAACAACTAGGAAATAGGCAAAAAACATGGGGAGACATTTTCCTGAAAAAGACAAACGGATGTCAAACAAGCATATATAAGGTGTTCATGGTGGGAATGCAAAATGGTACAGACATACTGGAAAACAGTGTGGCAGTTTCTTAGAAAACTAAGCATGAAACTATCATAGGAACCAGCAATTTTACTCCTGGGCATTTACCTTAGAGAACTGAATACTTACATTCACACAAAAGCCTGTACAACAATGTTTCTAGCAGCTTCATTCATAATAGCTGAAAACTGAAACAATCTAGATGCCCTTCAATGGCTGAATGGTTAAAAGAAAAAAACAAAAAACCTTTGATATATACATACCATCGAATTTTACTTAGCAATGAAAAGGAACAAACTATTGATACACAACCTTGATAAATCTCCAAAGAATGATGCTGAGTGAAAAAAAAAAAACAAAAACTCCTATTCTAAAACTTTATGCACTGCATAATTCCATTTATATAACATTCTTGGCATGATAAAATCATACAAGTGCAGAACAGATTAGTATTTGCCAGGGATAAGGGATGAGGAGGCAGGGAAGGAGAGAGGGGGAATCCTTGTGATGACAATTGTTCTGTATGTGGACTTTGTCAATGTCAATATCCAAGTCTGATACTGACCTATAGTTTTGCAACATGGTACTATTGAGAAAATTAGGTAAAGTATACATGGGCCTCCCTGTATTTCTTAAAACTGCACATAAATATACTATTACCATTTAAAAAGCTATTTTAAAATTTTAAAATGAAATGTAGAAAAACATATGTAGACATAAAAATATGTGACATAGTAAGCAGGAGGATAAACTTAGCATCAGAAGATCTAGGTTTGTATCCCCAGTGTACCAGCTCTAGCTATTGCGTCAAATTGGTTATCTGTTTGCAAACTTATTTTCTCTTTATTTTAGATACACAGAAAGACTAGATTTTCTAGTCTTTTCTGCAGTTAAATGTAGTTATATGATTAAATTTGACCAATAAAATGTTGGTAAAAGAGATATCCATTACTTGTAGTGGTTGGTCCATAAAACCTGCAGGTGTCATCCTCCATTTTCTTTCCTTCTCCAGTGGCTTGCTGCAGAGGAGCACAGCAAATTTAGAAGTAACATTTTGAAGCGAGGAAAAAGCATAGAGGAGCCTGTGACCCTGAATCGCTATTTGTAGGACAACTGATGATGGGAACCCAGTTTTGGAATTCACATGAGTGAAACATAAACCATTTCATTAAGCCACAGAGATTTGGGGCAGCCAGGACATCTTAACTCATATAGTCATTCCTGGCAGCTCTTCAGAAATCAAGCCCAACACTTTTTTCTGGAACATTCTACTGCCTATCCTGTTTAGATCTGCAGATTCAAGGGGTCACCCATTTCCTTTTATTTGATGAGGCAATATTAGCAATTTTCTTTGGCTTTGACAGAATCACCCCTTTATGACCCTAAAACCAGTATTTTAAAAATAGTTTATAATGCTTCACCTTATTCCAAGAAAAATATAAAGTAGCTGACAAAAATGCATACACCAGACTAAAATCAAATAATTTAGAAACAAATTTTTGAAAAGGGGCAATAGTAAGAAAGAGAAACAGGAAATTTAAATATCCCCAGAGGTGAGGTAAATACACAAACATATTTCAGAAAGACCTGTATGTTTGCAGATCTCATATTTATTTCTAGCAGCTTATATAGTTGGGAAATACGATATATTACAAGATTTGTTTTATGCATTTAATCAGTTTAGTCATATCAAGATTTATTTGGATGCATTTTCAAAACTAGGGTAGGAAGTATGCATGATAGAATTTGTTCAGGGTAAATACCACTTTGCTGATTGACACCTGAGGGAATTTTTTCCTGTATGTTCTCCTTGAAAGGTCAGTGAATAAGGAAGTAAACATTTTCTTTATCGACCGTGCAGCAAACACTGCCACAAATCAAAGATCATTAAACTTCAAAACTGAAACATTGAAAGAGAATCCTAACTGTAAATAGACCACTGCCTTCTTTTCTTATTTCTCATGTACTTTTCTGAGAAATCCTGAACAACAACTGAAATATTTTCCAGAGGCATCACTTAATCTATTGAGAAAGAAACATGATAGAAATCTAGATTGTAATTAGTTTTCTCAGTGGTATCAATGCAATTGGGGGTAAATTGCTAGCCATTAATGAATTGGAGACTGCCTCAAAAATTCTGAAAATTTTCAGAACGGGAAGGAGACACATACAAAACTGTTCAATGGAAAACAGACATGCATACTTCCTCGGGGTTTTAGGTAAGAAACTTGTACAAAAAAAAAAAAAAAAAAAAAAAAAGAGAGAGTAATTTAAATTTGATATATGGAATGACTTCAGCTATAGAATAGTTGAGGAAGATTACTTGAGACTAGGTCATTTTTCCCAGTGTAAATATAAGCACAGTAAGTTTTTTAGCAAATTTGAATAACATAAAATTTAACAGCATTATCAAATTTGATAGCATAAAAATTTCAACATTTTCTGTGTATAAAGTAAAGAACTTGAGATGCACTCCAATTCCCAGCATAACATATAAAAATGTCACCCCTTTCATACCTCTTTTATCCCTGTTTTTAATATTTCTCTCGTGATTTGAGGAATTCTGACATGTGAAACAAGATACTTTTCATGCCCACAAGGGGGACCCTTTGCACCATAGCAACGGAGTTTACACAGCACAGATCCTGCTAATACCCCAGTTGGTTAAATCCATGGTCTGCCATAAAATGCCAGAAAGTCAAGTCATATCCCATCTCCTTGGCCTCACCTGTGAATCCAGGCTGACAGATACAGACATAACCTGAGGCTTCATGGTAGCTGAAAGTAGAAGGCAGTCCAGTGATGTGTCCATATTGTTTCTCTGAGGACAACTCCACACATTCCCCATCAGACTGGCAGGGGTTACTATTGCATTCATTGATATCGATCTCACACTGGGCACCTGTGTATCCTGTAGGATAAAAATTCAGAGAAGCTGCTAAGTCAAAGGTGTTGAATCATAGAGCATCTGCCTGAAAGGAGGCTGACTGCTATACTGGCATTGATTTAACAAGTTGATGTGCCTGCCCTCAAGGAGTTGGTAAGGGGAATCTGATAAGATTAGGCTTATGTGGAAACAAGTACTAGTAGCAGTAAAATCACTTAAAAATTTTTGACCAAAAAATTTTAAAGAAAAATTTGATTAATAAGACCTGAAATAAAATGGGATGTCAGGATAACCTGGATTTAACCTGAACATTTTAATGAAAGGCTCCAATTTTTCAAATATTCTTCATTTGTGAAATTGTATTTTAAAATATTTTAAGAGAATAGCTGAAAAGTCAGCAAATATCCCCAAAACCAAACTAAATTATCTTAAAACTCAAAGGAAAGGTAAATCCTTATTTCCTAACACTCAATGAAACAGAATAATAGGTTGTTTTAAATTTGCATGGACTTAGCTGGATTATTTTATTAGGACCAGGAATAAGAACAGTAAAACATAAATGATTTGTCACTTTATAGATAATTAAAATATTAAATATCAATGAAAGTTCTCCACTTGAACTTTTTCTTTGCTTTTACAAATATGGGCAACTGTAAGAACATATACAGTTTTAGTGTATCTGAATGTTTTAACATAACCGGAACCATATTATATGCATTCTTTTTTTTTTTTTTTGAGACGGAGTCTTGCTCTGTCGCCCAGGCTGGAGTGCAGTGGCCGGATCTCAGCTCACTGCAAGCTCCACCTCCCCGGTTCACGGCATTCTCCTGCCTCAGCCTCCCGAGTAGCTGGGTCTACAGGCACCCGCCACCTCGCCCGGCTAGATTTTTTTTTTTGTATTTTTAGTAGAGATGGGGTTTCACCGTGTTAGCCAGGATGATCTTGATCTCCTGACCTCGTGATCCACCCGTCTCGGCCTCCCAAAGTGCTGGGATTACAGGCTTGAGCCACCGCGCCCGGCCTATATGCATTCTTTAGCAACTTGCTTTATTCACTCCCTTGCACAGTCTACCAGTGTTAGTAATATAGATCTAACTCATAATTTTTAACCACTGCCAAGTATTTCAGAATATAGATGTGTCATACCTTAACCATTGTCTTACAGTTTAACCTTTGTTTTATGTACATTTTTGCTATTGCAATGTTGCAATGAATATCATTATACATGGCTGTTTGTGTAAGTGTTTGAGTATAACCCTAGAGTTTATGCCTAGAGGTGGAATTTCTGGGTCATAATTTATGTACATTTTTAATTTTAATAAAAACTGCCAAACATCTCTAATTTAGTTGTACCACTTGCACAACCAGCAGTGGATGATTGTGAATGTGGCTCCAAATGTTTGCCAATGTTTTCTATCACCAAATACAAAAATTTTCACCAGTTGGTTGGATAGAATATAGTATCTCACTGTTATTTTGGTTTACATTTTCCCAGTTAATATTGAGCTGAACATTTTTTTTTTTTTTACCATTTCATTTTTTTTTCCTGTTTTTTCATTAGGCTGTTTTTCATATTGATTTATAAGAGTATTTATATATTGTGTATAGCGCAAGCCCCAAAATGTAAATTTAGTGGGATGCAAATATAACACTGATGGTCGACAGGATAACATCAACTGTTTTGTAACATGGTAAGAGAAAAGTATAAAGTTTTTTAAAATTTATATTTATTGATTGATATATTTTTAAGACGGATTCTCACTGTATTGTCCAGGGCGGAGAGCACTGGTGTGATCTTGGCTCACTGCAGCCTCCGCCTGCCGGGTTCAGGTGATTCTCCTGCTTCAGCCTCCCAAGTAGCTGGGATTACAGGCGCGTGCCACCAAGCCCGGCTAATTTTTGCATGTTTAGTAGAGAGACGAGGTTTCACCATGTTGGCCAGGCTGGTCTTCCTGACTTCAGGTGATCCACCTGCCTCTGCCTCCCAAAGTGCTAGGATTACAGGCGTGAGCCACTGCGCCAGTCCTGATGTTTTTAAAGAAACACAATTCAACTTCACAGTCGCCTAAGGGCTTTTGCAATATCATTTAACTCTGCTGAGAAATGTTTTGGAAACAGAATTTACATTCGAGAATTATAAAACTTGTAAACTAAATCATAGTATATCTTGTCTTTAAATTCATTCAACAACTTCCCCTTTCACATAGAATGGAATTCAACATCCTTAATATAACTTTAAAAACTCCCTGCATTCCCACAGTCTTTGTGATGTTTTTCTCTCTTCTAGAAAACTCTCCTTCAAGTGTTTACTTGGCTAACTCTTACTCAGTTTTCAGACGTCATCTTGTATTACTTTCTCAGAATAACTTTCCATCATGGACAGAGATAAATAAGATTCCCTTACTTTCTCTCGTGCCACCCAACTCTTTTCTTTCATTGCTCCTTTCATAATTTTAAATTATATATTTATTTGTGTGTATGGTTTCCTCCCTCAGCAGGCTGTGTGCTTCACAAAACAGAGACTGTGTTCATTTTATTTACCACTCCAATACTGAGCAACATGTAAGTGGTAGACCTTCAGTCACTAGTACTACTCAAAGATTGAAAATAACAATTCAGATTATAATCCTAGTTTAACACATAAACCAGGGAATTGACTATTAAAAGCAAATAATGAGATTATAATATGATTGCTCATTTTGTATTAATAATTTTAATAAACACCTAAATGAGATCATATGTTAAATCATAACCACAACATAAATTCTGCAGCTCAACAGTGTAATACATTTTTTACAAAAAGACCCTTGGGGCCTTTCTCAACAATCTGAAGAAGAAACTTAGAGTCAAAAAGTTCTTAAAAAAAAAAAAAAAGGAAACTAAAAGAACATGTCAGATCCAGACCCAACAATCCTTTATATTGACCACCCCAACAAAGACCATTCAGAGTCTCTTAAACTTGAATGTCTACTTTTTGAATACTATTATTTCATACTTAAGGTTCTTCAAATACATTAAATAACAGTTTCTACAATAAGTTTTTATTAATTGGTATTTGTTGTGCCACAGTGGACTTATTGAAGAAAGGCTGGACTATTTTCAATTTCCTTCTCCTTCTGACTCGAGACACACATAAACCAGGTTAGGGAGGAATTTAGAATCATCATAAATCCTTTTTTTGCTTTTCCGGCTCATGCATTATCTCATTCCAATCGTGAACATTAGGAAGGTTCTGATTTATAGTCTTGCCAGTCCTGTCCCCACCCCTGAGGCTCTGTGGGGATTTTATTTGCTGCTCTCTTTAACCATGTATATAAATAGACTCCTTCAGTCAAGACTATATTCAATAGTTTTAACAAGCTTTTCTGTAAAACTCTGAACAAAGAAACAATATGATACTGAGTCACATCCCCGGGGTAATATATTATGTTTGTTTGTTAACAATTTCAATCACATCTGGGCATCAGGAAATCTTTTAAGCTAAGCATTTAAGGTGACTGACACTTCTTGTAATTATTAATTACTTCTGAAATGAGGACCCTAGGCAATTATAGCAGTGGATTCTCGCCATTGTGTTCTGTGGCAGTGGAGTCATGATCTGAAGAAACGGTCTCCTTTTCTAGAGTAGTTTGTAGTGTTAACTTTTATCTTTGTATACAACAGCAAGATAGGTTGCAAAGGTATTCAGGATATTCTATCTAGGCAATATTACCATCCGTGCAGTAATCCAGGGCAGAAATCCAGAGGCAAAACTGTCCTAAACCTGTGCCCTTTTCTTACTCCCCACATCATTTCCACCTCCTATGTGACTCTCAGGGCTATCCCCCCACCCTTCAACCACTATTCTGTTAGTTCTAGCAAACAGACTTATCTCTTCAAACTACTGAAGAATCTTCTCCCTAGATTTCCCTGCCTTTAGTTTTATTTTCTTCTATCATCCGCCACGAAGCCAGGGAACACTTTTGAAATTAACAAAGCAGATTTTGTTACTTCTCTGTCCCATAGTTGGCAGCGCAGATATGCAGCTTTGTGATCTGGCTTCAGTCCAGCTTCCCGGTTCCATTTCTCTACCTCCAGCCCTACACAGTCCAGCATTTTTGCAATCACTCAAAGTTCCACAATTGGACATGCTCTTTGCTTTTTTTTCTCTTTTTTTCTCCTTTTTTTTTTTTTTTTTTTTTTTAGATGAAGTCTCACTCTATCGCCCTCAAGTGCAGGCTGGAGTGCAGTGACACTATCTTGGCTCACCGCAACCTCCTCTGCCTCCTGGGTTCAAGCGATTCTCCTGCCTTAGCCCCCTGAGTAGCTGGGACTACAGGTGTGCACCACCACACCCGGCTAATTTTTTTTCCTTCTTTTTGTACTTTTCGTAGAGATGGGGTTTCACCATGTTGACCAGGCTGGACTCAAACTCCTGATCTCAAGTGATCTGCCTGCTTCGGCCTCCCAAAGTGCTGGTATTACAGGTGTGAGCCAAAGCACCCAGCCAGATGTGCTCTTTTCTGCATGTGCCTGCCACCTTTCTTGCTTCTTTCTTTCTTCTTCTCCTTCTGTTCTTCATTTCTTAAATAAGTAATGGACTACACAACTTTCTAATTTTGATATTCATTTAACTTTTATTTAGTGCTTACTATGCTCCAGGATAAGCCAGGAGTTTTATATACATTACTGGATTTATCTCTGAAACAACTCTATCCTGTGGATATTATAAATTAGGAAACTGAGGCTCAGAGCAGTAATTTGTCCAAAGTCACACAGCTACTGAGTACATTTATGGAACTTGCTCAGCCATCTTTAGCTTATCTAAAATTGTGCCTCTTTGAGCAAGCTATCCTTGTACTTCTTTTCTATTCATTTTTACAGAATTTATTATAGCCACTTATTGTACCAAAAATTGTACTATATACGTTTTGACATATGTCTCCCTACTAGGATTTAGGCTCCTTGGAGGAAGGCACGGTACCTTTTTTATTCCCAGATCACTATTGTTTTAGCCACTGAAATTCATGTGGCTTAAATGCTTGAATCCATGAATGAATGGAACATGTACTAGTTGGGTTTCTTGAGGTAGAAGTTCTTAACTGCCTGACCATTACAAACTCCCACCCTCATACATAATATCCACCTTGTGGTATAGAACTTGCAATATAGTTGCCCTTTCTTGAGTGCTTAATATGTGCCAGGCTCTATTTTTATAATTTTACTTTTCATAATAATACTACAAGTAAAATATTTTTATCCCTCTTTTGCAGATGAGGAACTTAAAGATTGAGAGGAACACTTATTCTATGTTTTATTCTATTTTTAGTTTTTTAAGCTTTTAAACTTTTTACTAAAAATTAAAACCCAAACACACACCATAGTGTAGACCTACATGGAGTCAGGATCATCAATATCACTGTCTTCCACCTCCATATCTTGTCCCACTGAAATATCTTCAGCAGAAATAACACACATGGAGCTGTCATCTCCTACGATAACAGTGCCTTCTTTTGGAATACTTCCTGAGGGACCGCCACAATCCCATGGATAGTGAGTGATGCTACAATGTTATGACAGCCATGACATCACTCGGTAGTAGGACTTGTTCAGCTCCATTGTAATCTTACAGGACCACGGTTGTATATGCAGTCCATCATTGACCAGAATGTTGTTATGTAATGCAAAGCTGTATGTCAGGCAGTTTGTTTCCCAAAATAAGCATCAATATTTGCCTGTGGCCTGTAATGTAACACAAATGTTACGTACTGTTTTCTATTGATTCTTTTATCACCTCTACACTCAAGTCTAATTATCCTCTATATGTGAACTTTAGTTATGGTTTATAGATAATTAACTTTTTATTGTATTAACAAATGTAACTGGTTACATTACAAATGCCTAAGAGAGTAAAAGTTCCTAATAGTTTAACATTATTTCATTGGTTTCTATATATTCCTGCCATATAAAAGAATATCTTGGAAAAAGAGACAGCATCTTCCAGTGAATTTTTATCCATGAAGATCATGCTGAATTTCATCTTTTCATTGATTTTCTTCCCCTCTGTTCCCCTAGAGGGTTATGATCATTGGGCAACTTGGTAACCTACTTTAGACAATATTTAGTATAGTGGTAAATATGTTTGAGCACTGAAGAATAAAACTAAATTAAACAATAATAGCTAGAAGAAATAATTGACTTAAAACATTTAACGAAAGTAATTTTTCGTTTCATTTGCTATAAGCGATATGTTTCTATTCTAAACAAATGAAAAGTAATTGGTGGAAGGTATTTTGTCACTTACCAGGCCAGCAGTGACAAGTGTAATTGTCAACACTGTCCTCACATGTAGCATTATTATGACAAGGTTTTGACCAACAAAGAGGCATCAGGGTCTCACAGTGTGTCCCTGTGAATCCACTACCCGTGCAGTTACAGCTATATCTGGAAAGTAATGAAATTTTCATGTCAACTCTTGGTCATATTGAGATAAGATATCTTTATACTGTTTCTTCATCTGTCCATCAACCCAAGACCCATGGCATAGTCTTACTACCTCAAAAACTCTGGGGAATTATCTATACAGGACTGAATGCATGATTATTTACTTATTAATGTCTTATCTTTTAAAAAATTTAGCTTCATGCTAATTTTTTAAAAGTACAGCTTCATGCAAATCATGACTATTCAGTTTCTCATTTATAAACTGAATATAGTACCTATGTTACAAGGTTATTGTGACAATTATGTATGTGTATAAAGAATAGACACATATCTGAAGGTACTAAATATAAAGAATCCCATGTATCTGAAGATACTAAATATGTTGCTACTAAATAGCACTTAATAAAATTGTTAACATGTTTTAAGGTGGTAGAGAATGATTTATACCATCATGGCACTCTGTTATACAGAGAGCCCATTAATAAGGTCTCATATGAAAAATGAAACCATAAATTATGAAAAACTCAAGAAAAGCCTTCATTAAATGAATTGTGACTTATGATGTTCTCTTATTTTTAGATTGCAAGAATATTTAAACCTTACTATTTCTAATTATTCACGGATTCACTGGAATTATCAAATAGCCCCAAAATACACATCTAATGAAGAAAGTTGTTGATTTTATTAAGAGGAGATGTTAATTTAGGTGAGGATCTCCTCAAGGATTTAGTATTGGAAAAAATGGATCTGCACACTCAGCTTAGGCAAAATGAGGATCTTGGGAAAAGAATATCTATGAATTTATAAGGCACATAGAGTCCTCTTCGCTATGGCTGTGTGTGTTTTTATCACCAACCAAATATTATAAGTGACTATAATCTTCATATGAAATCTATTTACTATTCCATTTGTTCAATTAAAAATACCTACTAAAAATCCAGTATAGGTAAAACATTAGTAACAAGAACCCTGTGGTCAAAGGGCTTGGCTGGCTGACTAATGGACCTCAGTTCATGGAATTAGAAGCTCCATTTGCATAATTCCTTTGGTCTTCAAGAAGTTCTTTTTTTCCCCCCCCGTATACCTCATAGCAAACATTTTAAATTTTTGTGTGAAAACAAAGTCAGGTTGTATTGGATCGATCTTATGACTATCATCTCAAAACTTAGGCAATAAGAGATAATGGCACAATAGGGAAACTATTCATGGATATTCAAGAGAGGGAATAAAAGATAGCAAAGTTTTAGCCTTGTTTTGTTTACATTTCCAAAGGAATCAAAACGTTGTGTCATTTCTGTCCTGATGCTTTTTGGAAACAGTGGAGTAGGGAGGGGTGAGCCTCCTTTTCCTCTGGAGGTCTTGTGTGGAAATTTCCATTGTGACCTGTCTGTCTCTGTGTTGGCCAGTTACCTGTCTCCAGGAATGTAGATTTACGCCCCTAGAGCATTATTGGGGTACAACTAAAAGTTAAAGACAAGACATGGAATGTAATTAAAAGTTGTATTTTATATTTTAAAAAGAATATACAACCACATTGTTCTATTTAAAATTTGAGGGCCAGGCACGGTGACTCAAGCCTGTAATCCCAACACTTTGGGAGGCCGAGGTGGGTGGATCACCTGTGGTCAGGAGTTCGAGACCAGTCTCGCCAACATGGTGAAACCCCATCTCTACTAAAAATACAAAAATTAGCCAGGCATGGTGGCGGGCATATGGAATACCAGCTACTCGGGAGGCTGAGGCAGGAGAATTGCTTGAACCGGGAGGCAGAGGTTGCAGTGAACCAAGATCACACCACTGCACTTCAGCCTGGGTGACAGAGCAAGAAAAAAAAAAAAAAAAGTCTATTATTTTGATTATTTTGTTGCAAATTTTTGAAGCATATGTGCCTTTTATTGCTCTTCTTTTAACTCTGATTCACTTTGAAATTAGATTTGGGATAAATCATGTCTTATTTACTAAATAAAGAAAAACTGGATTCTGGTCCTCCTTTTGCAAAGAATTAATTCTGTGAATTTGTGGGCGTCTTCTCATTTCCCTAAACTTTAGATTCCTTATTGTAATATGGAAACATTAATACTCATCTTGCCTTCCACTGAGCTGTTGAAGGATCAAACAAGATAATTTTAAGTGCTAATCTTTTTAAAAATTGTTATGCATTTGATAACTCAGTATCATGGCTTAAACAAGTGTTAGAAAGTTTTTCAGTGTTGTGGCTTAAGTAAGTATTAGAAAGTTCTTTTAAAAATGTTTTATATGAGCTCAATTACTGTTACACACATTTATTATATTCATCATATTGAGAGGTAATTTATTGCTGTTCTATTTTGCCTGAAAGCCAATGATAGACTTCAGTTTGAAGCAGAATCACATGGCTATTTCTCACCATTATGCTTTTTCAAAAATATTCACCCAATTCCCTGAACACGTGGAAATTAATTCAAGATATAAGTAATTAGATATCACTGCCCTTTCCAACATGGTCATGGTTTGTATAACATTTTTAAAGGATTTATTGTTGTCATCTGATTTATATCCTTGACATACAGAAACAACCTTATATACATATATATAATAATCTATAGTTTTGTTTTTGCACCTTTCCTATCTACAACAGGTTTATTTCATGCAATTGAAAAATTGGCAATTTTCCATAGGATAAGCAGTTTTAAACTATTACAAGAATTACTTGTAAAATCTTCCCTCTTGAGACAGATGGTTTCCAAGAATACCCTTTTTAGTGAAATCTGAATGTTTTCATTAGTTAAAGTATAAAGTTACCCCCCCAAATTTTAAGCCGAGAATGTGAGAGCTCTAAATCCACCAGAGTGGTAAAATAGTTCTTGGTCAGGGAGTTCTAAGGCAATCACCCAACGCCAGAGAAAATGTACCTGTTTTCTCCATCCACACACAGCCCTCCATGGAGACACGGTTGACTGGCACACTCATCAATGTTGAGTTCACAATGATCCCCTAGGAATCCAGGGGCACAGTCGCAGAAATAGGCCCCCAGAGCATCCTGACAAGTTGCACCATTTAAACAAGGCTGGGACCAACATTCATCAATTTCCAATTCACAGTTTATACCTTTTTAAAAAGTCAGCACAGAAAAAACAGAAAAAGTTTTAGCAAAGTGTTCACAATTCAGCAATTTGACAATGCTTTGTTTACCAGAGCACTTGTCAAATGTTCTGTTACCCAAAATAATTTCCCCCTTAATTGTAATTGATATTAACTTTTGGTGTGCTTGTGGGAAGTTGCACAAGGCAGAGCAGCTGTTACAAAGAATTATTGCATACAACAGCTTGTGGTGTTTAGTCAGTGAAAACAAATAAGTCATTTTTAGAACAAAGTTTATTGTTAACTGCACTTTTGTTGGAAGCCTAAAAGTGGCTGGTCAATGTTTTTCTATTATTTTTAAACACTTAATTTAGTAAAGCAGCAGAGAGAACAGTGGGTAAGAGCTCAGACTCCAAAGCCAGAGAGTTGGGTCGGGATCCTGGCACAGCCACTTATTAGCTGTATGACCTTGGGCAAGTTTCTCAGCCTTTCCATGTTTCAGCTTCCTCACGTTAAAAAGACAATAGTGGTAATTATCTCATAAGACTCTTAGTATAATTAAATGTGTTCAAAAGTACTTATAATAGTACCTGATACATACTATCTGCTAGAGAAAAAACACTTTTTTCGGCAAAAAAAATCTATTGTACTAATATAATGTGCAACTATTGATCTAAGTGCTCATTTTGCATAGACATTTTTATCTTAATTTTTCTTTTTGTAAAATACTGCCTTTAAAAAGATACAAAAATTGGTGACTTAATGTAATTAATGGCATCATTAGAAGCTGTTAACACTTCATTTTAAGGTAACGTTATATTAAAACAAACTGTACTTATCGTCCCAAAATTAGTAGGTAAGTATTATTTGCTAAACAAAATAAGTTTATGATTTTTACAGGTTGTAGCAGTATTTAAATAACAAACTATTTTATTAAATGTCCAAACAGTATTTGATATACAATAATCACATTTGCATACAGGTTTTAAAAGACACAAAAGGAGGAATATCCACACTTACCCATCTTTGTTTCTGTGTTTCTAATCCCAAATAATAAATTATATATTAAAATGATATTAAAAGATTTTCAAATAGCTCAGAAGTCAGTAGCAGTTTGATTTGTACCCATTTTTCTTGACAGAAAATGCAGCAGGATATTCTAACACCATCTATTATTCACAACTGTTACGAGATTCAACAAATACCCAACTTAAAAGAGAAGCCAGCATATTAAATTTGATTGTTTTTTGAAAAATAAAAAACTTAAACATTAAATTTATGTCCATAAAAATGGAAACTTTTGCAATAGCACTTGTTTCCAGGTAAATGGTTTGCTCTTTAACGCTTAGCTATTTCTTATGCAGTCTGTGAATGAGATTTTCCATGGCTGTTTTACTTGGCATAACTAAGGTCCTGGAAAAGTGGAAAGAACATAAATTTTTTAGATAGATCATGCAGGACTGAGCTCTGCTCTGTCACTACTAACAACGAGGCTGGATACAGTAAATGCTACATCAATGGTAGGTATTACTATAGCGTGTTTGTCATTTCCTGCATTCCATTTTTAATTCTTCAGGGTAGGTAGAATAAAAAATGTATGAAAAGTGACAGGAAGCAAGGATAACTCTAAAAGAGAATTTAGAATAACCATAAACTCACTTATCAATAAATATAAATGACATTACTGGGAGTATAAACTATAGAGACTGGAAAAATTTGGAGCAGCCAGCATGTCAAATACCATTAAAAAAGATCAACAATTAAAGTAGAAAAAGCCACAGAGCTATAGTAAATAGTTAAAATTAGGTAATAAATATTTGAAGTGGATTAATAGCCTTACAGTGAGAGGAGAAGAAGGTAGAAAATGGGGCTTTCCAGTACTGGAAAGTTGAAGGTCAAAAACTAGAAGGTTTAGAGAGCAATGACAGACACATCCCTGAGATGCTTCTCATGAAGTCTGTGATTGTTGGGGAGATGTCAAAATAGAGAAGGAGTGACAGCGTATGGGCATGGAGAGACCAGGTGACAGAGGTCCTGCCAAAAGTTCAATAGAAGCAGGGAAATGAGAAGCCTCAGGATGTGGTGATAATTTTGGTTGTAAAGCAGGTTTAAATGACGCTAGAGTCTAACTTGAAATTGGATCAATGTATGACTGCAGTGGATTAAAGATGAAGGTGATTGAGAATAAGAAGCTCACGAAATTCCAAAAGCATGGTCCATACAATTCCATAATGGCTTCTAACTGCATTTGAGTAAAGTGAAAACTTATTTTAACCTTTTTAATATTTGTTTTATTTCCTATTAAAATTCTGCCATCACTCTAAGTGCTAGTCATATGTCATACCAGACTCTTTGCTTTTCCTCAAACCTACCATATACCTCTACCACTCCAAGTTTTTGTACACACTGATCTCTCTCTGCAATGCTTTTTCCCCCTTGTCCACCCAATGAAGGCATCCTTTTAAAACTTAAGTTAACTGTCCCACCAGTGACTCATAGGAACAGTGGTTTCAGCAAGAAAGCCAGCCTTCCTTCTTGTCCTTGAGAATCATGGAGATAAGAACTCTTTAAAGAGGATTGTGTGGAAAGTGGTTTCATAGAATAAATGCCAAGTTTCAGCAAAAGCCATGGGATTAAAGGTGCATTGGGAAAGATAAAAATGTTCGGTTTATCTATTTGTAGTTGAGAAGAGACTATAGGTAGAGAAACAGGTGATTACTCTAACAGAAGTCAGAAAGATTTTGCCCTGTGACATTTCACATAAGCGAATGTAGGTATACATTAGCAATCTGTACCTCCAGACCAGATCACCCTTCTTTTGTTTTTTTTTGTTGTTGTTGTTGTTTGTTTGTTTGTTTTTCTGAGACGGAGTCTCACTTGTCTCACTTTGTCACCAGTGGTGCTATCTTGGTTCACTGCAACCTCTGCCTCCCAGGTTCAAGCAATTCTCATGCCTCAGCCTTCCAGGTAAATGGGACTACAGGCACATGCCACCATGCTCAGCTAATTTTTGTATTTTTAGTAGAGACGAGGTTTCACCATGTTGGTCAGGCTGGTCTCAAACTCCTGACCTCAAGTGATCCACCTGCCTCAGCCTCCCAAAGTGCTGGGATTACAGGCATGAGCCACTGTGTCTGGCCCAGATCATCCTTCTGATACTGTCTGTAGAATGTCTTCTTCAGTTATCTCACAGGCATTGATATGTTGGCTGTGTCCCCACCCAAATCTCATCTTGAATTCCCAGGTATTGTGGGAGGGGCCCGGTGGGAGGTAATTGAATCATGGGGGCGGGTCTTTCCTTTGCTGTTCTTGTGATAGTGAATAAGTCTCACAAGATCTGATGGTTTTGTAAGGGAGAGTTGCCCTACACAAGCTCTCTCTTTGCCTGCTGCCATCCATGTAAGACAGGACTTGCTCCTCCTTACCTCCTGCCATGATTGTGAGACCTCCCAAGCCATGTGGAACTGTGAGTTAACTACATCATTTTCCTGTATAAATCACCCAATCTTGGGTATGTCTTGATTAGCAGAGTGAAAAATGGACAATACAGTCATCATTCCCCAATTCCAAATAATGATAACCTTCCTCTCCCAACTCATGCTGATCTGCTCCACCCCCATCCCTGCCAAAACTCTCCTCTCAGTGAATGGTATTATCATCCAGGTCACCCAAGCCATAGTTCTAGGAGTTACCATCTTATTTGCTACTATTCCCCATATCTTAATTAGTCATCAAATCTCATCATTTCTCTCTTAGAAATGGATCTAAGGTGCCATCCTTATGGCTGTGGCCTTAAGTCAACCCTCATCATGTCTCATCTGCTCATACTACTACTAACTTCTCTTTTCGTACTCACTCTCTAGATTTCTATAGAAATGTGATCACTATAAAGTACAAGTATGATTGTACCATTGTCTGCTTAAATTTTTGACATCACCCTCTCTCTATCTGCCAGTCTCTGAAGTAAAGCACAATTGCCTTGTAATGCAGTAGAAGCTTCTAAAAGATGTAGATGCTACTGGTGCTACCCACTGCAGTGTGCTCACAGCTCCACTGTATCTCAACACCCTAGGCTGCATATAGGTGTTTTCCTTAATTGTAGGCCCCACTCATTATTCCCTCCTTCCCCAGGCTAGCTCCAATTACTTCCCAAATATTCAGTTCGTGTATCCCATGAATATAAAAAAATACTCAATAAATGTTGAATGCATGAGTAATCAAGTCACAGCTATGGAATAATCAACCACCTCTACAGGAAGGCAAACTGTATGCCAATACAGAGCTTCTCAGTGCTTCTACAAGCCTGGGCCATAAATCAAAAGCCCAAAAGTCAAATTTGTGTCTTTGGCAAATGTTTAAAACATATTATGGTTTCGGAATGATTGTGCCCCAAACTTCTGATCAGTATTTAGAGACTTTGCACTCCAATTGGCATCTTTCGGCATTCAGAGATCCTTGTTAACATTCTGTGCCACAAGATAATGCACATTATATTTTATCAGGATGGAACAGGTCTTGACTCTGACGCTGTCCTCATCATTCTTTACAGTGGGCAGGGAGCACACCATGCACACAGCAAGTCGTTGATAAGCCATTCTGAATGCCTTTCTCATTATCTGCAGAGTTCACGCTTTGGAAATAATTGTAGTCTGTCTTCAGACTATCATCTTAAATTTCAGATTCCATTCAATGTATTTGATGCCTAACAGGTCTCTATGCACCATATTTTTCTTTTGAATAAGAATTATGCATGCTATTTTGGGGCTTTTTATGTATATCAAGTACAACAATTATCAGTGCAAGTCGGTGACACAAGTATCAGAGCAATGTGGAACTGTAGCATTCGGTTTTCATTACCATGATAGATTTACAGTAAGTCCTCCTCCTAGATATTATAGTCATAATCTGTTTTACATCCTAAAGCAATAGGGAGAGGCTAGATGACTTCCTGCTCTGATTAATAACATTAAATAAGCATAACAATGTTTAGCAAGATGTTAGAAGAAATTAAAGGTAGATAATTATTATTTTCAGTGGGAACATCTTTGGAGTTTTAGCCAATGAGATTTCTGGCTTGTGAATTTAGACATACCTTTCCTAAGGACACCAAAAATAACAAAATTCCCTTTCTGAATCACTCACTTAAAGCAGATTTTACAAGCCCAGGATTCTATCTCTGAAGGACTGCCGAATTTTGTCAATTCTAAGACTCCTTTTTTTCCTCCCTCACATTTTTAACATCTCTAGAACCGAGATGCACTTTACAATCAGCAGTGTCTTAGCTTCATGTTATAACTTAGCCAAATAGTTTTTTCATTTTTAATGATATCTGAAATGTAAGTAAGACTGAGGATGTATTAAATCTTGTGATACAGAAAATTTATCTTAATAAATGTTATTAATACTTTGTCATTATTTTAACTATTTTATTATATTTTATTATTTTGTTATTATGACTATTATAATCCTTTTTGTTTCTACAAGTTTTGCTTTACTGCTAGACAAAATTGGAAAAACCTGTGGTTTCCATATTAAACATACCTTTTTTTTTCAGGTTTTCTTAATCCTTGTCATATTGTGTCCTCTTTGGTACCCTTTTACCATCAATGAAAGTTTAAGAATGTTCTTGACACTGTTTCAAAACCAGTTTCCCAGAATATCATGGAGGCTGAAACTAATTCTAGGAAGAGAAAGAAAGAATGTCTTCTCTTCGTCAGCCCTAGGAGTGGAGCAATGGGAGGAAATTCTCCTACTTCCTTGTATCTAATGATTACAGTTGTCTGTTTGGAGAACAGTTTCTTCTATTCTGTGAACTCATTCTTCATTCCCATTCTCCAGCCATTTTTCTCTAAATGCATCTGTATGCCAGTTCTCCCACTTTACTTCCATCATAAATGTCATAAAATTTACTATAAGATAGTAAAATATTATTTTCCCAAGTTAATAGGAATGACTTTCCCCATACACTTTCTATATTTTATACATATATACACACACATACTTTTTAAAAGAATTATGAAAGTAAAAAAGTATATATCAAATATATATCAAATTTAAAAAGTTGGAGTAACCCATTTCAGAGTCTCCAAGATGGTATGTTTGAAAAATATACTACTTTTATGAGTGGTTGATGCTTTAATTTTATAAGTTTTTTGAAAGATTATAGAAAAATTATAATATTTTCATTTTATGTTAAATACATCAATATTAAATATTACATATTTTCATACTTCCATAATTATAATGTTTTAATCATAGCAAATTACTTTCTTATGTTTCTCTTCATTAGGATAATTATTATTCCTAAATATATAAAATTGTTAAAATAGTAATAACTTCTTAGTTCTTTATTTTATGATATGGTCATTTTAGAAGTTGAATTCTTGCCTAGGCGTATTAAAATATTACACTTTAAATTTATAAGGGTGGCAGAGAGATTTTGACCTTCAGTTAATCTATTCCCGAGTTGAGTTCTAACAATATTCAAAAAATAATACTTTTAAGTAACCAAGTATAAGATTACTTGAAAGCAATTCGAGTATAAGAAAATGATACCTCTAAAAAACAAAGGCAAACATTGTTTAGATACCATAGGTATTCATCAGTAGCAATGTTTTAAGAGACAGAAATATTGGCAATTAACTCTCAGAGCCTAAACAGTTTATGGAAAAACTTTTGCTAAATCCATTTCATTCTCACCATGACCCTAAGAGTTAGGTTGTATTACCATGCCAATGTTTGAACAAGGAAATGGAAGCTCATAATAATTGTTATTTATCAGTACCAAACCACTAGAGAACATCTAGGCTGAGCTTGGAATCCCTGTCTTCTGCTTCCAAATTCGTCTTTCCACCACATCCGTTCTTTATATTACTATATATTTTTCAGCTCATCCTCTTTGCATTCGGACCTGCACACACCCTGCTGATAACTAGGTAGGCACTAGGAGAAATCGCAGTCGCATGTTAGAGAGAAAGCTGTTTTTCTGGCTCATAGACGATAACTTCTTTCTATGTCCTTGCATGGTAGAAGGGGTGAAGGATCTCTCTTGGGCCTCTTTTATAAGGGCTCATAACCTATTCATGAGAGCTTCCCCGCTATGATCTAATTACCTCCCAAAGCCTCACCTTTTCATACTATTGCCTTGGACAGCATTTCAACATATAAATTTTGGAAAGACCAAACTTTTCAGATCATAGCAACCCCTTTCCAAAATATCTCTGCAGTCCTTGTCCCTTGATATTCAACATATTATTATTCAAATAATAATAGCAAATGTAGTCTGAGGATACAAGTTTCAGTTTTACATTCTGAAAGGGATGCATTTTCGCTCTATTCATAGGCCATTTTTTTTCTAGGAACATTTCCTGACTCCAACCAACATTACCAGCTTCTTTCTTTGTGCTTCCTCAGCATGATGTTTATAGACAGATGGTAATTGTTGTTTACATTTCTGATCCTAGAATAATCTGTGAGCATTTTGTCAGGAACAAATTTTATCTTAGTCACTTTTATGTCTCCAAAGTCCAGCATAATGCCCAGTGCATTGTAAATATAAATATTTGCTGAGTGAATATTTGTAATTTTTTGCACTCATTTAACAAACATTTGTCAAAACCTGGAAACTTCATTTGTTCATAAAAACTACTTTAAATGACTGTAGTTCTGAGCAAAAGTCTGAACGAGTGTTTAATTTCTTTATAAGACACCATAAAATGTTATCAATTTCATAATTAAGAGCATATTTAAAACAACCACTTTTCTTTGATATAATAGTAACATTATTTCTCATGAAATAACCTTATATTTAATAACATATATTTTATTTTCCTCAAATTATTTCCCATGACCATAAAAATTATCTATATTATTTGCCATAGATGCCTTCAAAGTGATTTAGTTGATCAAAACGTATTTAGAAAAGATACAACACCAAGCCCAGATTCAAATCTCCACAATGACTGAAAATCGAATTTTGTCTTTGATATGTGCCACTGTAATGGCGGTGTCAGTTAGTTACATCATACCTCTTAGACTGATGCCTCAGCATGGATGAGGACCATTGGAAAAGGCCCAAGAGGAACGTGAAATATTATTAAAAGTAAAAGAAGTGCTGATAGGACACTTTAAACGAGTAACCATCATGTAACCCAGGGAGGCAAAATACGTTTCAGCTGTGCACATGAAAGACACTGCATGGCAATATGGTTGATAGAAGCTACTAAGAAAGACTTATAGCATTCTTGCTAGGATATTTTAAAGGACAGATTAGTTCTGAATAATCTAGACATTGCCATCAGAGGGCAATAGAGGGCAGAAAGAGAAAGGCATGCTTTCATTTTGTTTGCATGATCTATGATCCTTCTTTGTTAATTTCCTTCTTAAATTTTAAGGGTGGAACAGGGAGGGGAGAAAGTTACTGTTAAAACTTGATAGGGGCCGGGCGCCATGGCTCAAACCTATAATCCCACCACTTTGGGAGGCCGAGGCAGGCTCAGGAGATCCAGGCTACCCTGGCTAACACGGTGAAATGCCATCTCTACTAAAAATGCAAAGAATTAGCCGGGCGTGGTGGCACGCTCCTGTAAGGAGCAACCTTAGCAACCTCCAGCTGCTAAGGAGGCTGAGGCAGGAGAATTGCTTGAACCTGGGAAGAGGAGGTTGCAGTGAACCTAGATTGCGCCACTGCACTCCAGCCTGAGCAACACAGAGAGACTCCATCTCAAAAATAAATAAATAAATAAATAAATAAATAAATAAATAAATAAAACAAAAATAAATAAATAAACTTGATAGGTCTCTTTCACTGTTCCCTCCCCCAAAGAGTGGATTTTCTTGGACTATTGTATTAACCTCCCTTAGACACTTGAATTCCCCTGTATCGCCCCTTTCAGTGTATCTTCAACATAATGATCAGAGTGACCTTGTTAAAATGTAAGTCAAATCATTCCAGTTCTCTGCTCAGAACTCTCTAATAATCTCCCATCTCACTTAGAGTAAAAGTCAAAATCCTTACAATGGCCTACAAGGTCCCAAACAGTCTGAACTCATTATCGCTCTGACCTATCTCCTCCTTCGTCCTTCACTCCAGTCACACTAACTTTATTGCTGTTCCTCAAACATTGCAAGGACTCTTTACCTCAGGGCCTTTGTATCTGCTGTTCCTCTGCCTAGAATGCTATCCCACAAGACATTTCCTTGGTTCCCATCCTCTCCTCTTTAGAGCTTTATTCACATGTCACCTTCTCAGTGAAGACTTTCTTGATCATTCTACCTAAAGTTAATCCCTAATACTATTATTTTGTTTTACTTTTCTCCATGCAGTTATTACCCTCTAACCTACTATATACACTATATTGATTACTTGCTTTATAGACATCTATCTCTTCCTTCCAGAATGTAAGAAACTATGTCATCACTTCTCTTTACTCTTTCATTTTCAGAACATAGAACAATGCCCAATTCATTGAGGTACTCAATATATATGTGTTGAATAAAGTAATGACCTAATGACTTCAACAAATATTTTAAAAATCCATATCATGTGTCTTATAGTCCATCTGGTGTTGCTATAACAGAATATATAGGATTGGGTAATTTATGAAGAACAGAAATTTATTTCTTACATCTCTGGATGTTTAAAAATTCAAGAGCAAGGTGCCAGTAGGTTTGGTGTCTGGTAAAGTCCCACATCCAAGATGGTGCCTTGAAGGCTGCATCCTCCAGAGGATAGGAACATTGTTCCTCACATGGCAGAAGAGTGGAAGGGGGTGAACCCACTCTCAAAAGCCCTTTTTATTATGGCATTAATTCATTCCTGAAGGCTCCATCCTCATGGCCTCAATACCTCCTCTTAGTTCCCACCTCCCAATACTATTGCATTGGTGATTACATCTCCAACACATGAGTTTTGGAGGAGGCAATCACTCAAATCATATCATCAAGTACATAGAACTGTTACTAGCAATAAGTGCTTTATATAAAACCCTGCTTTTATTGATTTGTGTTTCCTTGCCTCATGGACTTTGTGAAATAACAGTCAAGGATGTCACATGGAAATCCACATAATTGTCTATGTCAGTGGTTCTCAAAGTGTAGTCCCCAAACTAACAGCATCGGTATCACATGGGAACTTGTTTTAGATGCATATTCTTGGACTCCCATCTCAGATCTGTTGAATTGAAAACTGTATTTTAATGATAAGCTGTATAGGTGAGTCTGATGCATGCCAACACTTGAGACCCATTGAGATACATTGTAGGCTTATTAGGTTGACAATGTCAGTTAAACTTTTAATGCATTTGTTTTCATATTAGAGATTTCAAGTTTTCCTTGAATAACATAAGTTTGAAAATACTCTGACCTTAATAAATGTTAAGTGAGTTTTGTTTCTAGAGACATTATACCTTCTCTTTCCTTTCATGCCCATGGCCACTCTCCCAGGCCAGGTCCTAAAATCATGTACCTGGGTTATCACAACGGCCTCCTAACTAGTCTCCATGAACTAACTAGTCTTCTAACTACTCTGTAAGTACAAATACACTTCCTTGACTATATAATGAATTTTTGTACATTTTTATTTCTCAAGAAAATTCATCATATAATTGAAAAGTACATTAAATATAGGGCATTTTCTTACTTCCCAAAAGATTACTTTTATACCAAAGATCTATTTTATAATAGAGAAAGTTAGATATTTTTCTACATTGATTTGCTTCAACATACATTGAACTGGCCTTTCTCTGCCCTCTTACAGCCCTATTTTTCTCATACTGCAGGCATCTGAACGAGAAAAATGTACGTTAATCAATCTGGCTAGTTTTAAAGAAGGCCTCAATTATGAAATGATTCATTGCATAAACTTGAACTAAAAGTAGTCACATGCTTAGAGTTAATATTCTTTTCGTTAAAAAAGTTTTCATCCACTTACTTTCAGCTTCAATTGGAGTTTTTGCTTATGCACAGCAGATTCTCACCAGCATCTTCAGTGGCTCTCTCTGAGCCCATTTCTGTAGTTCATGAATCACTGCCCGTGAAGCATAATGGAGTGCACAGAGGAGAATTCACGCAGTGTGAACCCTCTCTATGTGCTACAGCTCTTTTTCCCCTTCTACCTCTCTGCCTTTTACAATTTATTACCTTTTCTTACTTTGCTGCTCAGAGGAATGCAGGTTTTTTTCTCTGAGAGGAGTTCTTTATGATCACTCTAAATTTGGATGTAGTGCACAGCAGCTAGGTCATTGTAATACAGTTTCTAGGATTCATCAGGAGGTCTAAGTGGAGGCAGAGCACTCCAGCACATCCATGCTGATTGCTGGTGGTCTTTTTTCTTTCCTTCTCAACTTTGGCTTTTCCCTTGGTTCTACAGACCTTCTTTGGGGTTCTCATTAGTTAGCCTGAGCTGCCACAAACACTGGTGGTCATGGGATAGCAGTGAAATAAACACACCTCCCTGTGTGTCTAAATGATGGTATACTGCAAGAAAAGTTTCCAAATAAAGTTCACATGAACTTAACATTTGGCAGCCAGCCCTAGCTATACATTAGACTCATCAATTAAATTTGACCCTCTGAAAGTGGAGTACGCACACCTCTGTTTCAGATCTCCCTGGGTAATTTGCTAATGAGTAGTCAGGGCTGAGAAACACTGACTACTACCAGAACTACCAGAACTACTAACAGAAGCTACCAGAACACAGGCCATTCTACTTGTGTAGGAGATTGGTGAGCAAGCCTATTACTGCATTTTTTTTTTTTTACCTGAACAAGCCTAACCAGCTAATAATAGACCCGATTTTTATCTGCCTTATGAGTCTCTCGTTTAAATTCTGTTTGCAAGAAAGTTTTACATATGTCACTTGAAAAGCTGAAATAATAACATGTAGCTGATTTCGTAGAAAACAAGGGAAGAATATAGCCAAATAGGGAACAACACTATTGTGTCAGGGATTGACAAGGAAAGCATTCTCATTGTGAACCTAAGTGTTTGAGTGAGAAAAGGGGACTCATTCCCATTGAACCCTGCAGGGATGTGATACAACCCACAGCATAAATGAATTCACTGTAAAGTTAAGTGCTTTATGATGGAATTTTACTACATTTCCCACATTTCACATTTAGAATATATCCTTTCTATCTGTTTTTTTGTTTTGTTTTGTTTTGTTTTGTTTTGTTTTGTTTTAGAGACGGGGTCTCACCCTGTCATTCAGGCTGGAGTGCAATGGCACAATCTCGGCTCACTGCAACCTCTGCCTCCCCAGTTCAAGCGATTCTCCTGCCTCAGACTCCCGAGTAGCTGGGACTACAGGCTCGCGCCACCACGCCCAGCTAATTTTTGTATTTTTAGTAGAGATGTGGTTTCATCATGTTGGCCAGGATGGTATCCATCTCCTGACCTCATGTTCTACCCTCCTCAGCCTCCGAAAGTGCTGGGATTACAGGCGTAAGCCATCACACCTGGTTACCCTTTCCATCTTTTATGCCTAAATTTAGACCACTGAAAGGATTCATTAAAATCCAATTTAATTAAGATATTTAAAAAACACACATTGTAAAATATAGTTTTTCAAGGTGTGCTTTTTATAAATATAAGACTATTACACAATACTATAGTTTAAATGAATGAAACATTAATTTGATTTATATCTATTCCTTTTAATTACCATTCACAATATTGAGATAGAAGCAGAGAATGGAAGGCACTATCTTCATGAACTGTATTGATTTTTTAAATGTGACCATTGTAAACAAAGCAATTCCAAGCCAGCCCTACAAAATTTCTTATTTTTATTCAAAAATTTTAAAAAAATTGAAATTCACCTGCCATAACTCTCACCAAAGAAAAGAGACACCTCAGTATGGCAAAGAAACAAGGAGCTTTTCATACAACTATAGTTTTATAAGCTTTTAAAATATTTCCTATAACTTTTAGCATAGTATTGATAATTAAGTCACTTGATAAAATAATTTTCCATTTGACATAAGCATTCTAGCATCATAGAGTATACATAAAGTAATACAGAAAATGAATTCTCATTTAATATTCATTTACCTGAGTTTCAGGAGAAGGGTGCCCAGGAATATATGGAAGAATTTTAAAACTTAGAACAATTTAGTAACAGTTGATTAAGCAACCATTACTCACAAATACTGGGCCAGGCTCTTGGAGGAAGAGGGCTCACCTTTTTTTTTTTTTTTTTTTTTTTTAGACGGAGTCTCGCTCTGTCGCCCAGGCTGGAGTGCAGTGGCCGGATCTCAGCTTACTGCAAGCTCCGCCTCCCGGGTTCACACCATTCTCCTGCCTCAGCCTCCCGAGTAGCTGGGACTACAGGCACCCGCCACCACGCCCGGCTAATTTTTTGTATTTTTAGTAGAGACCAGATTTCACTATGTTAGCCAGAATGGTCTCAGTCTCCTGACCTCGTGATCCACCGGCCTCAGCCTCCCGAAGTGCTGGGATTACAGGCGTGAGCCACCGCGCCCAGCGGAGGGCTCCTCTTCTTAATCCACTGACATCTAATAGAAACTCATAAAGTATTGATGAATTAAAGAATAAATATAAAACAATACTCTGTCCTTTAGAAACTAACATGGCAGGGCGGGGGGCAAAAACATAGATATCTGTAAAATAGGAAAGAATTATGGAGGATTCTTTAATACAGGTGTCAACTAGTAGAGACATAATGAATATAATTACTGCAGCAGTGTGAAACTATTATTCTAGGCGGAAAGGAACCTGGAAACGCTCCTTGTGGTAGGTGATATTTGAACTAGGTCTTAAAAAGTATAGCAGAACTTCAGAGTAGACATTGTGAAGTGGGAAAGGACATTCCAGGGGGAAGGGAATGACTTGTATAAGAAATGAAGAAGATTTATTAGAGGAAGTAGAAGGCTTTGGTGGAATGTGTGAAGACATGGCCACTGTCATGGGCCCAAATTGTGAAGGGCTTTCAGGGAGAGGCTAAAATCACTCTCTGTGTAGTGTGAAGTTCTCAAGGCTTTTCAGAACTGCGGCATAGGTCTATTTCAGAAAAGTTATTTCAAAGGCAGTGTTCAGAACAACTTCGAGAAGGTAGAAGCTATAAGTAGAACGTCTGGGAGGTTGTGTAGTGGTACACACAAGAGTTGAGATGAACCTAAACCAAGGAAAAGAATGGATAAGCTCAATTTGGAACATATCTTAGTGTCAAAACAGCAGATTCTGAAGATCGGTTGTATGTAAGAGAGGAGGGAGAGGGAAAATTTTCATTTTAGAGCAGCTAGGAATAAGTCTATTTTATAAAATACATAGTTTTAGAATGTTTAAAAGCAAAATGATGCTGGAGGGTTCTGGTGCAAATTTTGAAGAGAAATATTTTCCAAATAGCTATATTGCTTAATACTTGGGAAAAGATTGACAAAATAAAGAACTAAGTGTGAAAGTATTGGGAGAAGAAGGCAAGTTAAAAAGCTGAAAGCCTCAGGAAGGTACAAAAATGGCAAACGCTAAGAGAAAACACGGTATTAAAATGTGAGTGGTGTCTTAGAGATCTGAGTCAGGAACTGTAAGAAAGTGGTAAGCAGAAGTTAGAATGAATGCATATGAGAAAGCATAGACTAGGTAAGTTACCCCCTTACAAGTAAATCGAAAAGTGAAAGAGTAAGGGAAAGCAAGAAATGTGGCCATCGTGAAGAACTGACCTAAAACAGTAACAGTGATTCAAAAGGATAGGGAGGATAAATATTGAGTGTGAAGAGGCTGAATAGCATGTAACGTGGTAATGATGAGTTGTCAACTTGTCACTCTATTATTAAAATAAAATTCTATCAACAGAAACATTGTAAAAAATAGATAGATATGAGGTAGAATTGTTTGCTCTAAGACATAAAACAAGAACAGGCTTTTTTCCTTAATAAAAATTATGGTTTATCTGATATACCATGCTCCATCAGCTTTGCTATCACTGATCTGTTGATCATACTCAAGTCAGCACTAGAAACCCTTTAACTTCCAGACTGCATTCCCAGAAGGTTGCAGTGCCAGGCTTTGGGGATTAGAAAGCAGGCTTGAACTGGAATGAAAGGAACATGCACTGATGAGGAAACCTGAACTGCCCTTGAGCTTCTCCTGGAGCCCACTCATTCTAGACTGAATCTCAGTTTTAAATCATGTAGAGCTCCATTTAAAACAGCAACAGTGACAGCAGGCAACCACTTAGAATTCAGTGCATTCAGTGGGTTTTCAATAGTTTAGGAAGTTTCTATCTAGTGATTGATTCCTGTCAAGAACTTGGCCGTTTTCATAAATAATTGTATGAAAAATAAAATGTCACCTCTGCTTCTGCCACTTAGAGAGAGCTAATTACACCATCTGCGATTCAGATATGATCACACTTACCAGAATAATCGCGGGGACAGATACAAGTATATCTTCCTATTTCATTGAGGCACGTAGCCTCGTTCTTGCAGGGATCTGAAGCACATTCATCCACTTCCAAGTCGCAGTGTCTGCCTTGATATCCCGGGACACAGAAGCAGGAGTAGCCATCAATTCCATCCTGGCACACGGCCCCATTTTGGCAAGGGCTGGAAGCACACTCATCGTGATCTATCTCACAGAATCTTCCAGCATATCCAGCAGGGCAGATGCAGACAGGATAAATAGGGTCCTGATGGCAAACACCTCCATGTTGGCAGGAGTTCTTGCCACAGGAACCAATGGTAGTTTCACAGATTGTCCCACTGTACCCAGGAGGACATTTGCACAGAAAGCTCCTTTCGCCTGGGGTGTTCACACAAGTGGCACTTCCTTGACAGGGATTGGAGAAGCAAGGGTCTTTCACATTGTCACAGTCTTTGTCCACATTATTGGCTGTGCCTGAACAAGAACAATCATTGTCTTTTGAAAAACCTTTGCATGTAGAATTGTTTTGGCAAGAATTTGAGAGGCACCTGGTGTTGTTTTTATTGCAAAAGGAATCTGCAAGGAAATTAGAAAAGCACGAATAAATTTATAAATAATTGAGGACAGAGTTAAAAATCTTTCATTGTGACCTTTGTGCTGCCTCAACCAAACTCATTAATAAAATACATAGTTGGCTGCATCCTAATGAAAAAACTATGTCATATTCATTATTATACCTAGCACATTGTATGTACTTCCAGTGAGCAATGCAGTAATTTTCATAGTGATAATACCTTCAGAGCAAGACTTAAATGGACACAGAAAAAAGTTATAGGATTATTTTAATTATAATTGAAATTTAGTTCCCAGAGAAATTACCATAGGGAATTTTGTTTCCTGCTTTAACAGAAGACTTACATACAGGATAGTAAATTTTACTGGATGTAGAGTTTAATTGCTATTTTCAGACTAAATTATATAGGCTGCAAAACTGTTTCCTTGCAGTAAAGTTTGCCATCTACTGGCTATTACAAGAAATTCTACCACAGTGAGTTTCAGACTTTTTGTTTTCCCTCTTTTCCTTTCTTTTTTCTTTTTAAGAGCAACAGAACTCCTTCAAGGAAAATGTCATGAGGAAAATGTCAAGTGTACACAATTGGAAAGTAGATCTGCTCAGAAGAAGCAGGGGAAGGTCGCTTGCAGCCCAGTCAGACCAGTCTCCTGCCTCCCCTAGAGACACCTCCAAGGAGCTGGGGTTTGAGACCAGCAATTTGAAAACCTCTGCACAAGAGACAAGAAAATATTTTATATAGTTACTATAAGCAATTATTTCTATATTTGTATTAAGTATTTCTAGTGCTAAAATAAAGTTTTTTTTGTCTGCTGAGAAGTAAAAAGAAGTTTGGCCAGTTTTAAAGAAGATGAAAACCCAAATAATAGTAAATATATTTCTTGTGTTTGTGTGTATGCATCTGTGTGTGTATTTTCTAATAATTAAATTGACTTGGAAAACAGCCACATTGGTAATTTAGCTTCATTATGAGACCGAGTATGTTTATTTAGAACAATGAAACAGTGCAAGGTGCAAGACTTTCAGGGAAGAGCATGTTAATTTCTCTATTTTAAGTAATATTTATTTAATTTTCTGTATCAAGGACAAAGGAATAAATATTACTTAAAATAGAGAAATTAACATGCTCTTCCCTGAAAGTCTTGCACTTTGCACTTTTCTGTGAAACAGGTAATTCTCTAATTTAAAATCATCAATCAAGGATCTGAAAGTTGTATTCAGTGGATTTTATTATCAATCTCTTCATTGACTTTTCTATTTAGCAATCATAGGAGATTTACCAGTGAGCCAGGATAGTGCAGTGGAAAGGGGCAACAGATGGGTACCAGGCCTGCTCTGCCTCTCCCAGCCTCGGTTTCTGTTTTTTTTTTTTTTTTTGGTAAGAATTAAGTCACTAAATTTAAATGCTTTGCAGACACATCGTGTTTGATAAATGCTAGCTCTTAGTTTTATAAGATGTTGAGAAATAGTTTTGAGTTCTTGACAAAAATTTACTGAACAAGTGCAAAACATAGCAATAAAAATAATTAAAAAGGTACAAATCACTATTTTCACTGAAGGAATTTTATTTTAAGAAAGAAAAATGTGCAATTTTCTGTATTTTAGTAGAGATGGAGGTTTCACCATGTTGCCCCCAGGGTGGTCTCGAACTCCTGAGCTCAGGCAATCTGCCTGCCTCAGCCACCCAGGCCTCCCAAAGTGCTAGGATTACAGGCTTGAGCCACAGTCCCTGGCCTCTATAAATTTCGAGTACCATTTAAATGCTTGGCTCAGCAAAATGCTAGCTATGAAATTAGAGTTGTGATTACGACTTAGTTGTTCAGGGGATCTGCTGTATCTTTACGTTGCGCTCCATATCTATTTATTTATAACAAGTGCTCAGTATACATTTCTTGAGTATTAACTGTCAAAGCCATCGTTCTTACCTTAATGGTTTCTTTATGTAAAACTATGCATATGTATATGCGCACATATATATATTTAAATGTATGATTATTGATCCTTGATCTTTTTCAAAATTCTATTTAAATATCCTCTTATCATCAGTATGCTCAGTCTTTTCTTAAGATTTACTAACTTATTTCTCTTCCTAGCTCTCTAATTATATCTGTCTCTAGATCTCATTTTAACGATATTAACATCAAGAGTTAAATGTATCCTTTGTCAGCAGAAGGAAAGGAAGGAGGTGTAGATAGAACTCCTATTATTGCTCGTATCTGGGTTAAAATAGTAATTTTTAATATGCCTCGTATTTAGCTAGATAAACACTCCTCAACGTATCCTCGCTAATATATATAAAGTTATTCGGGAATTTCTTCATTGTTTTGGAACATGTATATTTCTGGTGTTTTTTTTCCTCAAACTGTTGAGACAGACAGGGACTTGTGGAAGTTGCTGCTAGGGATAGGAAGAGAATATGTCACCTGTGGTATGGAGTAATTTTTTTCAATATACATGGTTGGCATTACTTGAAAAAAATCGAGTAATTTTCTAAACACGTGAAGGCACAGTTTTTACATTTTAATTCTATAGTTATCTATATTTAGCCTATGTTTACCTAAATAATCAGAGCAGAATAGAGGAACTGTGAACACAAAATTTGATATTTCCAAAAAACTGAATGAATGGTGTCTTATATTGTTTCACCTAGAAGACTGACGATTTAATAAATATTTGCTATGCTTTGCTAATGAAATGTAATCAGAATGAAATAGGAGGTATAAACAATGCTACTAGAGACAGAACTGTCAAAATTTCCAGGTCTAAGAATGATAATTTATGAGAATAAAGTGGTTTGCTGAATTCTCTTTAGCCTGGCTTTCTGCAGAGAATGAAATTTAGTTCCAGGATTGGGGTGTGCAGGGAAGCAGTGCAGGAGGGGTATATCTTTAATCAGCACATAGCCAGAATGGCTTGCACATGGTAAGACAGTCAATAGAAATTTGTTGAATAATGAATGAGTGAGCAAGGAAACCTGAATTCTCATTTAAGCCTTACTGTAAAATTCTTACTTTGACCTCTTTTGATAAAATCAAGCAGAACAAATCATCAGTTAAATCACTTACTTTGATGTACAGTGTGATAGAATCCACATGGAGCAGTTAAAATAAGAAGTAGATGGGCTCCTTTAAGACCATTTTTCCTTTGTATTCCTACGGTATATGTGATCTTAAATACTAAATTGAGGCCAATTTAATATAGTCAGAAGAAGACATATTTATGGTAGACAGAGATTTAAATTTTGATTCTAGTATTTACCATCCCTGTGACTTTAAGAAAAAACATTGTCACTGAGCCTCAGTGTCCTGATTACTAAAGAAAATGATGTGGAGCCATATATATAGTGGATAAGCACATGAAGTTTGGTGCCTGGGTTTAAATCCTGGCTCTGCCACGTACTAAGTCTATGAGTTTTATCAAGATAATATCCCTGTGCCTCAGTTTCCATTTTTGTAAAAATGGCACCTATCTCATAGAGTTGTTATAAAGGGTTAAATTAATGAACATAAAATGCCTAACAGGGCTTGGCACAGAGTCAGCATTATCAATCATCATTGTTGTTTTCATTACTATTAGGAATAAAAGAGATAACATACATAAAGTTCCTTATAAGAATCAAGCATAAAGTAGTTTTTTAAAAAACATTATTTGCTTTTTCTTTCAATGCAGGGTCCAAAGTACATATATCTTGTTACTTGTCTATTGACTAGCAGAGTACCACGTACATAGTTGGTGCTTAGTAAACGCATATTTAACGAATGAATAAATTCAAGAAAATGAAACTATATCATATTGGAAAAAGAGTTTTGGGCGTTCTAAGAAATGCAAGTTTATCACTAGCACACGTTCTCTGAGAATCATACCCAATAATCTGGGCAGGTTTCCATCATCATCAACCACAATTAATAATCATGCAAACTCCTTGAAACACGACTTTCTTACTCCAGGTGAGAAGATTGGTTTTGGTCAAAATTCATTGGCATCACCTGTATCTCAATATCCCTATTCTACTACTAGCTCCTCTTTAGAAGGCCAGTGGCCTCAGTGGGAAAGTTTTCCATTAACATATTTTAAATCCCCTGTATCTGACAGGCACATTGCTATTTGCTTTTATATATAATTTCTGATCATTAGCATCATCACAGATGAAATCCAGTCCTGCCGGTTCAAAGGTTTCTTTTTCTCTCAAAGCATCCCCATGAGAATCAGAGCTTGTGGGTCCTCCTTTACACAGCCTACACACCTAAGCACAGGGTCTGGCTTGGATCAGGTCTTGGGCATTAGGGTTAGGTAGGGTAAGGGACCAAATGCACGTGCCTCAGGCTGCAATCATACACATTTACCTCATAGAAGATGCCCTGCCCTTTGTCATCCTTAGAACATGACTAAATGATGTAAGTTGTGAAGGTCATTTTTACTGTCAATCATGAAAAATTTTAATGAGAATCTAATTATATTCCTTTGACATTACATTTATTTAAAGCTAATCAGGCCTGAAATCACTGACCTTATTATAATCTATGTATATTTTAATAACCACAGGCTTTTGAATGACCCCTTTTACTATGGAATAGACTTATATTTTACTAGTTTCTTTGCCTGTAGCAAGTTGAAATTCTCACAGTAAAGCTAAAAATGTTCTGAACAAAGAGGAAAAAGTTTTTTCCCGCTTCATAAAGCCATGTTTTGAAGAACCGATCAATGATCAACAGATATAACTTCAATGTCAATTGTACAATGATAGTGCAGGAAAATTTAGCTACACAACACTTTTGTTCTAAAAGCAGATCCAAAAGTTTTAATATCTCTACTAGAGACTTATCAGTGTGCTAAGTTTTATTATACACAATGTTAAAAAAATAAGTGACATTTGTAAAATAAATGAAAATAGCCCTTCGAACTCTAGTTCATTCCATTGTACATCAAAATAGTATTGGCACTCAATATAAGAATGAAAATGATTAGAATAATCTAATTTTTCAATGTTATTTTTGATATTATAAAAATATCTCCAATTTATTGGTTCCTTTCATAACTCTTGTGTTTCATTTAATCCCTATAGAAAAATTATGGGATTGGAGGTATTACATCCATTTTATAAATATGGAATTGGGTTTCAGGAGGAATGTCAAATAACTTTCCCAAGGTTGTGCATCTAATATGTGCTAGGTCAGGATGCCCAGAGTTTAAAACATTTATGTGAAAAAAATCCAAATGAAAAGACAGAGTCATAAAAAGAAACATCTAAAACATTATCTAGATCGGCATTTTCTAAACATTAATGTTCATATGAACTGCTGAGGATCTTGTTAACCTTGCAGATTCAGGGGGAATGGGGCCTCAGACTTGGCATTTCTGATAAGCTCCTAAGTAATACCGATGCTGTTGGTCCACATACTACACTTAAATAGCAAGCATCTATACCAGTGCTGTCTAATGGAAGTATAATGTGAGCTACATATGGAAAGTTAAGTCTTCCGTAACCATGTTAACAACGAAAAACAGGTAAATTAATTTTAAATATTTAACCAAATATGTATAAAGCATTATATTTCAATATGTAATTTGTATAAAAATTATTATTATTATTATGTGAGACAGAGTCTCACTCTGTCACCCAGGCTGGAGTGCAGTGGCACGATCTCGGCTCACTGCAACCTCTGCCTCCTGGGTTCAAGGTATTCTCATGCCTCAGCCTCCCAAGTAGCTGGGATTCCAGGGATGTGCCACCCTGCCCAGCTAATTTTTTCTATTTTTAGTAGAGATGGGGCTTGTCTCGAACTCCTGGCTTCAAGTGATCTGTCTGCCTCAGCCCTGCAACATGCTAGGATTACAGGTGTGAGCCACCGTACCTGGCCAGTGTAAAAATTATTAATGAAATATTTACACTTTTTAACATTAAGCCTTTGAAATACTCTGTGTATTTTACACTTATAGCACACTTAACTCTAGTCACTTTTCAAGTGCTCAGAAGCCTTATGTGATTAATGGCTACTGTATTGGATAGTGCAGCGCTCAACAGTTCTCTCACATTTTTGTAGAGAACTAAAGTCTAGAAAAATAATGTGTGGTTATGAGTAAGACATTATTCCTCCAGAATTTAAATTATCTTCTTTATGACATTCTTCTCATAGTAGCCATGAATAAAAATATCTTGAAATACTTTCTGAGAGTTTAACTGTGATATATATTGAAATTGTTAGAAGTCCAATGCAAGGCATGCTTTTCCCATTAATCCTCTTCATATTTTTACATGCTCCTTGAGCTCCTGGCCTGAGCAGCCACAGAATTTATTATTGTTAAGACACAATTTAATACTTATCTATATGCATCCTAAAGTGTTCTTCATGCCATATATGAAGACTTGTCCTTACAATTAGCAAACAAACTCCTTAAGTTCAGGAACTATAACATATGCTTTTCAGTATGCCTGTATGTATGAGGTATGTATTTGGTTTTGATAACATTTTGAATACCACCTTCTAATAGTAAAATAAATATATGATGATTGCATGCTTTGCTGATTCATTGGTTTTATCCCAGGGAAATTTGTTTCACTCACTCTATGGCTCACTATGCTTGAACAAAGAGAGAATGATTTGTTTCTGTCAGGTGATTTGAAGTTGTGGATCAAATTTGGGGAAAACCCAGGTTACTGTGGTTACTGGATAACTTGGAAGTCATCATGAATATATTTTTTATTTTCTCTTTATTCAGCTAAAAGCCCCATGGCAATGAGCGCAACAACTACGATGTCATTGTGCCTTTGGTCTGGATAAGATTTTTCAAGAGTTTGTGAATGGCTCCTTGCCCAGCCTGTTCTGGCACATGCTGTTCTGAGCAGGGCCTTGGTGAATACAGACATGCCTCAGCTCATGCGCACAGCCCCATGGCACACATAGAGAATGGGTCTTGATCTCCCAGGGATCCATTTGGCAAACTCTACCCCAGAAGGCTATGGCAAGTGATATGTAATGAATTCCGAGGCTTCATTGCAGAGCACAAAACACCAGGGAAATAAGAAAGCTCGTACTGTTTGAAATCAGAGGGAAGGAGATGCGTGGTTCCTGACATCCTTCTGAGAGTTGAAAGAGAATATCTGATATTTTAAATTGACAGTTTAACTGAATAGAAAAGAACAAAAGTATAAGGATAGTTCCTATTGTAGAAAATACATGAGACATCATACCTTAAATGAAATCATTCTTGCACATATATGGCCATTTCAAATCAATTAATTTAATTAATAGTTTAATAAGAATGTTTTACTTGATATGATAATTTAGTTTTAAAAATAAATCCCATATACTACTCAACATTGTATATCTCTATAGTATACAGAATAGAATAGATAATTAACAACTCACTATTAAACTCAACCAAGCAAGCTTGATCTCCATCTTCCTCTGTTTAACTACTTAACTAAATTTAAGCCTTCCATCTTTCTTTCTCTTGAAAAATTATATCCTGCCTTCCACCATCTACTCCTGTACCATATCCCTGTCATAAATTCCCCTTGGTCTTTCACTTTTAAGGGCTCTTGAAGGATGCTTGTGTACAAAAGGGAGGCCTTTGCTTTTTTCTATGTCAGTTTTTATGATACTAAAATTTAATAAATTCAAAAAATTTACTAAACTTCTCCATGTAACACCTAGTGAATTATAAGTCAAATAGGGACCGTGTCTATTCTGGGGCACACTGAATAGCCTAATAAAGGATGAGTATTCAGACTCCATTAGTTAGAGTAAGAAAAGCTCCACCTGTCAGGGAGCCCAACAGGTGAAATAATAGTGTATATGAAGTATTAGTAAAGCAAGAACCCTTGAGTGATCTATATCAGAGTGAACACACTTTTTCATGAGGACTATTTACGGTATTCCAATTTTTGGTGAATACTATAAAGTACATCTCTTTAAGACTATTTCAATTTCCTGTGTAGAAATAAAGTAAGGATGCTATCAATTATTTCCTGAAGTAAAGGAGCCTAAGAGCTGATCGGCTAAGGCCGGGTCTTTATAGAATAATTAACCATTTAATCTTTACAAAATAAAAGCAAGATTTTAAGCCTTTCATCAAATAAGCCAACTAATATTCATCCTCCAAGAGGATGCTAATCCTGTGGGATAAAAGGGGTTAAGAGGCCCTTAAAGAATCTGTTTACCTCAGGTCTATTTCTAAAGCACCCTATCATGTTGTTATAGAAACCATTTGCGGCTAAAAATCTCCCATCATGATTATTGCTATAGTAACCACCAAAAGACAAGAAGCCAGTTTTTCATCCATTTGCCATCATCTCCCCCTGCCCAAGATAGTTTTGTTTCTAAATCCTCCTATGTTGCTGGAAACACAGGGGAAAAAAGAGTAAACAAATTAAATGGGTGAGAAAAAAAGAAAGAGAGAAATGATGACACATTACGAGCAATAAACTGATCCTAAACATTTTGTTTACATTCAGAGAGAAAACAAATTGTAATTACATAGACAAACTAGTTTTTAAATTGGTGACCAAATCTCTGTATTTCCATTGTTTGAACTCATATGTATTAATAAAGTATATTTTCAAATAGGAGAATATTTTAAAAACATTCTCCCCCCCCTTTTTTTTTTTTGAGATGGAGTCTCTGTCACCCAGGCTGAGGTGTAGTGGCGTGATCTCGGCTCACTGAAACCTCTGCCTCCCAGGTTCAGGCAATTCTCCTGCCTCAGTCTCCCAAGTAGCTGGGACTACAGGCACCTGCCACCACGCTTGGCTAATTTTTTTTGTATTTTTAGTAGAGACAGGGTTTCACTATGTTGGCCAGGCTGCTCTTGAACTCCTGACCTCGTGATCTGCCCACCTCAGCCTCCCAAAATTATCCCATTTTTAAAGCCATCATTAAGCATTTTAGAGAATTTCCCAATAATACACCTTTGTTTAATATTGTCTCTTTTAGTGTAAAGTAAGGTGATTTTCCTATAATCATTTATTAGAAGATATTATCAGGTCCTAATACAGTCTCATATTTAAAAAGTCAACTTTTGATTATCATTTGCTTATAATGAGAACGTTCAAAAACTTCTCTTTGAAGCATATAATACATTGTTGTTAACTCTAGTCATCCTCCTTTTCAACAGAACACCAGAACTTATCCTCCTGTTTAACTGTAACTTTGCACCCATTGGCCAATCTCTCCTATCCCCCCTTGTTCCTTAACCTCCCCATCTTCTGGCAAGTACTATTCCACTGTCTACTTCCATGAAAACTACTTTTTAGATTCCACATGTGAGTGAAATCATGAGCTATCTGTCTTCCCGTGCCTGACTTATTTTACTTAACATAATGTCATCCAGGTTCATCCATGTTGCTGGAAATGACAGCATTTTATTGTTTTATGACTGAATAATATTCCCTTGTGATAGCACTTTTTAAATCCATTTATCCATTGATGAGCACTTAGGTTGATTCCATTTTGGTTATTGTGAATGGTACTACAGTAAACATAGGAGTGCAGATATCTCTTCAAAGTATCTACTTCATTTTCTTTGGATGTATACACAGTAGTGGGATTGCTGGATCATATGGTAGTTCTATTTTTATTTTTTGAGGAAACTCCAAACTATTAATATTTTCCAAAATGACTGTACTCATTTATATTCCCACCAGCAGAGCGCAAAGTTTCTCTTTTTTCCATATCCTCACCAACACTTGTTATCTTTTGATTTTTTGACAGTAGTCATTCTAATTGGAATGAGGTGAAAATTTCTGTCATCTTGATTTGCCTTTCCCTGATGATTTCTGATGTTGAACATCTTTTTTTCATATATCTGTTGGCCATTTGTATGTCTTTTTTTGGAAAATATCTACTCAAGTCTTTTGCTCATTTTTTGATGGGTTTAACTTTTGTTGTTGGTGTTGAGCTTCTTATATATTTTGGATATTAACCCCTTAATAGATGTACAGTTTTCAAATATTTTCTCTCATTCTATAGGTTGCCTCTTTGCCCTATTGATTATTCCTTTTGCTGTGCAGAAGCTTTTTAGTTTGATGGAATCCTATTTGTCTATATTTGCTTTTGTTGCTTGGACTTTTGAGGTTTTATTTAAAAAAAAAAAAAAATCCTTACCTAGACCAATGTCACAGAGCTTTTCCCCTATGTTTTCTTTTAGTAGTTTCATTTCAGGTCTTATGTTTAAGTCTTTAATCAATTTTGAGTTGATTTTTGTAGATGGTGAGAGATAGGAGTCTAGTTTCATTGTTCTGCATGTGGATATGCAGTTTACCCAGTTCCATTTATTGAAAAGGCTGTCCTTTCCCCATTGTCTACACTTGGCACTGTTGTCAAAAATCAGTGGGTCGTAGATGCAGGGATTTATTTCTGGGCTCTCTATTCAGTTCATTAGTCTACGTGTCTATTTTTATGCCATTTACCATGCTGTTTTGGTTACTCTAGCCTTTTGGTATATTTTGAAGTCAGGTCATGTGATGTTTCCAAACTTGTTATTTTTGCTCAAGATTGCTTTGGTAATTTGGGGCCTTTTGTGGTTGCACACAAATTTTAGGATTTTTTTTTTTTCTCATTTTGGGAAGATTGTCGTTGGTTCTCTTTTTGGTTGTTTGTTTTTTATTTTTTTTGTTTTGTTTTGTTTGTTTTTTTGAGGAGGAGTCTCACTCTGTTGCCCAGGCTGGAGTGCAAAGGCGTGATCTCGGCTCACTGCAACCTCCGCCTCCCAGGTTCAAGTGACTGTCCTGCCTCTGCCTCCCCAGTAGCTGGGATTACAGGTGCCTGCCACCATACCAAGCTAATTTTTGTATTTTTAGTAGAAATGGGGTTTCACCATGTTGGTCAGGCTGGTCTCGAACTCCTGACCTCAGGTGATTCACCCACCTCAGCCTCCCAAAGTGCTGGGATTACAGGCATGAGCCACCGCGCCCCACCTGTCATTGGTAATTTGATAGAGATGGCACTGAATCTGTAGCTGCAGAGGTGTACATTGGGTTGTATGGACATTTTAACAGTATTATTTCTTCTGATCCATGAACATGAGATATATATGTCTTCTTCAGTTTCCTTAATGTTTTTTAGTTTTCATTGAAGAGATCTTTCACCTCCTTTGTTAAATTTATTACTAGGCATTCTGGGATTTTTTTTTCTTTTTTGTAGCTATTGTCAGTGAAATTGCTTTCTTGCTTTCTTTTCAGACAATTCACTATTGGTGTATAGAAACGTCACTGATTTTTGTACGTTGATTTTACATCTTGAAACGTTACTGAGCTTGTTTATTAATTTTCATGGTTTTTTGGTGAAGTCATTGGGGTATTCTCCATATAATATCATGGTATCTGTAAATGGAGACAGTTTGCTTCAATGAATTTTAAAGTTTGAATGTGACATTAAATTTTGACACCATTTTGTGTAAAAATGGCATGTATAAATTAAACCAAACATAATTACTTTTTTTGTTTTCTTGTCTCAGATTTCATCTCTTAATATTCACTTTCCTGTGTATTAATAACAAGCAAATTTTATAGTTGGAGTTTATGGTGCTTTGGTTCTTATATTCCAACAGACACATATAAAAATCTTGACTTTGAAATAGTTTAAAATCAGAGTTTTGAACCAAAGCTCATGTGATGAAGATACGATGCAAGAATGATGATGGCAATGATGTTTAAAACCCCTGCACCCCAGTGAAGATCTTAGATATATCTAGGGTTACTTCTTAAACCAAAACCTGTAGCAATGATGCACTGAGTAGAAAAAACATTGTTGTAAATAAAAGGCTAATCTTCAAAAATATGAAGTCAGAATAAGCTTTATACATGGCTATTGACCTCAATTCACCTCTAAGATTATCGTTTTAGAATGTTAGTGTAAGAAACAATTGTTACATTTTAAACATTTTATTTGAAAAGAAATAATTTAAATTATTCAATTAAGTGTTGGCCATTTTCAGGATACTGAATTCACCCAAAACAAAAATAAAAATGCATCTAGTCACTCAAATTCGAGCAAGTTACTTTGAATAAACTGAACTCAACTCATTGCACCTGAAGGTTATTTTTAATTAAGCACATTATTTAGGAAAGTCTAAACAAATATGTGGAAGTTGATGCAAACACTTCTTTGCATCAGTTCGTTGACTTTGTTTGGATATTTATATTCATGAAGTATAATTTCACTCTTAGAGAGTCTATATGAATGCAAAAATTAGATGTCGTTTCTGATACTTTTCTCCACACATGTGGATTTTTGTACCCCTCAGCACGTTTTGCTTTCCATCTGTTTATTTTAGTTTTATGCAGGCACAGCTTTAGAGCTGAGTGAAAGAAATTGTCTGAAACTGTGTCTTTGGCTGAACTGTGTGACATAGCATTTATAGTCAACCCCAAGCTTTTCCAAAATTTGTTATGATGAGATAATAAATAGTTCATATGTGTAAAATAGTGCTTAACACAAAGACACACAGGAAATATTTAATGCCTTTCTGTGAAACCAAACTAGTTTGGCCATTGCGATGGAATGACAGGGTAGCTAGTACAAGACTTGCCCTCCTGATGTAAACAACTAAAAAAAAGGTAGGAAATAAATGAGGTTTCTATTTTTGGGAACTGAGCACTGTTAGTGCAGAACTGTGATTTTTGCTAGACGTGAAACACACATGAATACAACAGCAATATCCTGGGATTTGGATTTGGAATTGCTTTTGTGCTGTGGGCACAGTACAATGAGATGAGCAGCAATGTTTCTGAGCTGAAGAGGATGAGGTCAGAGTCATAGGCAGCAGTAGCAATTAGAGTGTATAGGCCAGAGCACCAGAGAAGAAACAGCCACTCAGAGGATGGGCTCGAAAGACTCATTAATCATCATGGGTCTTTGAGGGGCCTCGCAGATATCATCTGCTGAGAGATTGAGAGATAAACAAAAATGTCAAAAATTAGAGAGTTGGAGTTCCAGCTCAGCCAGTATGGAGAGACATGACACTAAACATCTCAAGCATTGAGAAACCAGAAAGGCCTTTCTTTAGGAGTAAAGACCACACTACACAGAGAGAAAGATGCCATACATTCAAAAACAAAATAAAAGCATTCAAAGAATAAAATCAAGATTTACAGGGAAAAAACATATTTTAGCTGCCTGCCAGAACAAAATTCCAAATCATTTAAAGGAAGCTAACATAATCAGGAACACCTGAATATCCAATATACAATAAAAATTACATCTGAGAAGCAGAAAAGTATAACCTATAAACAAGAAAAAAGTCAATATAAATAAATACTGAAATGACATAACTATTGAAATTAGCATGCAAGAACTTAATATTTTTCAAGGACTTAAATAAAAGAATAAATATGAGTAAACAATGAGAAAACTTTGCAGAGAAATGAAAACTATAAGAAAGACCTAATGAAAATTTCAGAATTGAAAAGTAAAATATCTGAAATGAAGAATATTCTTGATGGGCTGAAGAGTACATTGGAACCAGAGAAGGAAGGATTCACATATCTGAAGACAATTAACACAAATTACATAATCTGAAGAATGGAAAGAAAAAATATTTCAAAAAACTGCAGAGAGCTGCAGTGATCTGTGGGATAATTCCAAGTAGGTTCCCATATAATTACAGTACCAGAGGGAGAGGAGAAAAAGAACAGGGAGGAAAAATATTTTGAATTAATAATGGTCAAATATTTCCCAAATTTGGTGGAAGATGTCAACTTATAGATTCAAGAATCTTAGCAAATTTTTTTTTATTTTAGGTTTTTTTTTTTATTATACTTTAAGTTCTAGGGTACATGTGCACAACGTGCAGGTTTGTTACATATGTATACATGTGCCATGTTGGTGTGCTGCACCCATTAACTTGTCATTTACATTAGGTATATCTCCTAATGCTAACCCTCCCCGCTCCCCCAACCCCACGACAGGCCCCGGTGTGTGGTGTTCCCCTTGCTGTGTCCAAGTGTTCTCGTTAGCAAATCTTAATCAGGGTTAATACAAGAAAAATTATACCTAAGCACATTTTAGTAAGACATGGCCTCGTTGCTTTGAAAGCTTATCCTCTCTTGGGAGAGAGAGAGAGAGATACAAATAAATAAGATAAGGTAGGAAGTCCTAGAGATGTTTACACAGTGCTGAGGAGCCCAAGGGCACCAGAAACAGTGAAGAGGCAACAGAGGGAGTTTATTTAAATTGTTTTTGAAGACCTGATTGAGAGGAAGAAACAGGTGCATGAAGAAAATTTTTTTTCAAGTTATAAAACTTGAAGTTATCTCTTTTATAAGATTTTAGCAGAAAGTCATGGAAGTAGATATAATTTTTGTTTCTGAATTCTTATGTAAATGTATATTTATTAATATATATAGTTTTAATATATGCATGTGTATAAATATAAGCACATGTACACATATTTACATTATATGTAACATATATAATTGTTGTAATTTATCCAGCTGCCATCTATTGAGGTGTCAGGTGGTGTATATATATTTTCTTAAGTAATTGGCATGGAAAACTCTAAAGTAACATCAATATGAACCTCTTACAGAGGGGAAAAGATTTACTGAGTATATTAGTCTGTTCTCACACTGCTAATAAAGACATCCCCGAGACTGGGTAATTTATAAAGGAGAGAGGTTTAATTGTCTCACAGTTCTGCATGCCTGGGGAGGCCTTGGGAAACTTATAGTCGTGGCAGAAGAGGAAACAAACATGTCCTTCTTCACATGGCATCAGCAAGAAGTGCCAAACAAAAGGGGGAAGAGCTCCTTATAAAATCGTCAGATCTCCTGAGAACTCATTCCCTTTCATGAGAACAGCAGCATGCAGGTAACTGGCCCCGTATGATTCAATTACCTCCCACTGGCTCCTTCCCACGACACGTGGGGATTATGGGAACTACAATTCAAGATGAGATTTGGGTGGAGACACAGCCAAACCATATCATTGAGTGTAATACACCCTTTATTAAGAAGCAGAAACGTAATTATTCTCCTGGATTATCTGACTCCAAAGTTCATACTCTTTCCTCTATATCAGGCTCTCTTTCCATCACTAGTCACATAACTACAGACAAGTTGCTTTATTTACTTTAGCCTTAGTTTCACCAAATATAGAATAAGGATAGCAAAAAGTTTTCTAAGTTGGTCTTTGAACAAAATAAAAAGTTAGTAAAATGCTTCTAGCATAGAGCGTGACACTTCCAGGAAGATCAATTAATTATACATTCACTTCTATTCCCTCTCACTTCCAATTTCCCAACTGGAATATGTGCCCTGTAGGGTAGAGAAAGTACCTTATTCTTTCTTGTAGTTCCTCTGCCCATCACAGAGCCTGGCTTATAAAGTTGCTTAAATATGTTTGATGAAGGCAGACAAGTCTATACTAATTGCAGTTAAACAATGTAATACCAACTCACTATGATTCTACTCTAGCCTTGTTGACACTGATTATCAGAATGTCTGAAATTAAGACTATTCAGAAGACTAACATATTGATAGTATATATAGTTCCTTAAGGAGAAGTCTTCAATAATTTGCATGGATTTACATCAATATTTTGTCAATAAAGAATTTGTTCTGTATCATACTACAAAATAAGAGCACCAAAAAGAATTGTTTTTGTAGATATAATTCATCTGCTTTACAGTCTCTTTTCTGAGAAAATTATTGTTTCCAAAATTTGATCTGAATTTATAAATGTACGGGGTCTTGATTTTACATTGGCTTATGCATGCACATTATTTTTCTTGTAATTTCTAGTTTTTTGTTTGTTTGTTTGTTTGTTTTTGAGACGCAGTCTCGTAGTCCTGCCGTGTTGCCCAGGCTAGAGTGCAGCAGCACGATCTTGGTTCACTGCAAGCTCCGCCTCCTGGGTCCATGCCATTCTACTGCCTCAGCGCCCCGTATAGCTGGGACGACAGGCGCCTGCCACCACGCCCGGCTAATTTTTTGTATTTTTAGTAGAGACAGGGTTTCACTGTGTTAGCCAGGATGGTCTCGATCTCCTGACCTCATGATCTGCCTGCCTCGGCCTCCCAAAGTGCTGGGATTACAGGCGTGAGCCACCACGCCCAGCCGTAAATTTCTCTCAATATGTGGATTCCAGTGTTATACTTATGGAAGTAGGACAGCAACAGAAGAAACGAAAGGAGAAAAGAATGCAGAATCAATTAAACAGGTGTTATGTTAGTCCATATACCAACCAGAAACTCTGTGTGTGTGTATGTGTGTGTGTGTGAGCAAAGACATAGTAAGACAGTTAAATTCAAAGATCTTCTGTAGAAGACCACAGTAGTCTAATGAACAAACTATGAAATGTGAATAATACATAGGAATAGAACAATCTGGCCTGTTCATCTCTTGTGCAATTGTGAATTATTTATATAAATATACATACTCACACTGATGAATATATGTGAGTATAAACATATAAAATATGTGTGTCATTGTGTGTATATCTGTATATATGATTTACAGTATATACATACAACATATATACATATACACATTTGTGTATAAACATATATACTGTATATTTTTATATACCTGCATATATAAATGTATGTATATATACCCACATATATACATATATGTAGATACTGTAAATCCTATATATACACAAAAACACACATATTTTATATGTTTATAAATTTTTGTTTTTTATTTATTTGTTTACATAAAAGCATTTGTTATATTGTGAAATGCTAAACATATATAGGGAATGATTTTTAGTAGTAATCACTATTATCATAACAGTTCATATTTATCAAGGACCTATTAAACTAGACATTTTAAATTTTAATCCTCATGACACAACCAAGAAATAAATCTTATTATTCTCTCTCTTTTACAAAAAGATATGCTAAAGCATCATCACTATCATTATAGTAAAAATGACATTCACGAATATAGGTAACATTTATTAAGTTCAAACTGTTTACTAGCACTTTTTAAAATTTTTTTATATAGATTAGTTCATTTAATCTTCATAATAATCTTACAATGTACAACCTATCATTATTCCTGTTTTGTAGATGATAAATAGTAAAACAGAGAGGTTTTGTTTCTTAACTTTTATTTTAGATACAGGGAGTACATGTGCAGGTTTGTTATATGGGAATATTCCGTGATACTGAGGACTGGAGTAAGGATCCCATCACCTAGGTAGTAAGTATAGTACCCAATAGGTAACTTTTATCCCATGCCCCTCCACCCCAAGTAGTCCACAGTGTCTATCATTCCCATATTTATGTCCTTGTATGCTTAATGTTTAGCTCCTACTTATAAGTGAGAAAATTTAGTATTTTACTTTCTATTTTCGCATTCATTTGCTTAGGATTATGGCCTCCAGCTCCATCCATGTTGCTGCAAATAATGTGATTTCATTTTTTATTGCTGTATAGTATTCCATGGTATATACGTACCCGTTTTATTCATCCTATCTACCATCAATAGGTACTTGGGTTGATTTCATGTATTTACTATTGTGAATAGTGAAGCAATGAATATAGAAGTGCATGTATCTCTTTGGTAGACTGATTAATTTTCTTTGGGGTATTTACCCAGAAAATGAGATTGCTGGGTTAAATGGTAGTTCGAACAGAGAGTTTAAGTGACTTGTTCAAAGTCACATAGCTAGTAAGTGGAAGGGCCAGGGAGAGAGAGAATCCAGAATGTTCCCAAGTTATATAGTTAAGTTATAATGGACCAGAGCCTGCTGTGAGCCTTGGGGCTCTGACCTACTGCATCATAATACCTCCAGTACTAATACATTAATGAGTAACTCATCATCCACAACTGTAAATCATCTACCCATCAGTGATAACGGACATTTCTGTTCTTTGTTTTTTGGTTTTAAAATAATTTAAACAAAATGAGAAAATTACTTATTGAACATCAAGAGTGATAGAATGTGGCTATTATTTTAGTTACTTTCAAGCTGAACTTCTCTCTGCTCTCACAGTTCCTGCATTTTCTCTAATTTTAAACTGTACATTTCAGTCTCCCCCTTTAGACTCAAGACCTCAGTGGCCAAAACCATAACTTACTTCCTTTGTATCATACCCAAAGCCTTTGCATGCTGTTTGCCAAACATTATTTTGTTAATAAATATTCGTTAAACTTAACTGAATTTCATATGTAAACCCCTTTAATCCTGTCCAAACAAGCTGTAAAACAGCTTTTAACATCCTCATTCACAGTTGTAAAAACCAGTAACTGGGGAAGTAATTTGCTCAAGGTTTTAGTTGCTTAGAAATACGTCTGAAGCTTGAACTCTGCAATACTGATTCTTAGTCTAAAGTTTAACTATCAGTTATATGAGAACTTAGTAAGTTCTAATGCAAGCAAAAAGTGCTTAATAAATGTTAGTTGATTTTTGCCTACAGATACCACTTATATTCAAAATATATTTGAATAGAAAAAATAAAGGTAAAAAGATCTAAATTTTCAGACATAACATTTGTTTTTACTGTAAGAGGGAAAAATGATCAGGCCACACAAATTGACTTCTTTTTTCAGTGTGCTGCTAAGAAACACAACTAACAACATGATGTGACTAGAATACAGATCATTCTATTGAGTTGTAATAGCTAATTGCAGCAGCCCTGCTTTAGAAATGAGCACCTGTGGGCTTTTGTCTGCTGTGAAAATGACTGTAGATGTCAAGAAAGCACAGACAGCACCCCTCTCTACTTGACCTTGGATGTTTACATCATGCCTTTCTGTGTGATTTTCTTTTTGGTGCAAGTGAATTTTCAGCAAAGGACCAATTTTTCTCTCTTCTTTGATCCTTGTCCCTTGAAGTTTCTGTGCCTAAGTTTTGCTCTCAGCACAAAATTATCTTCCCAGAACCTGACTGCTCCACATAACACTCCACTACAATCCTAAGCTTGCCACCCAATGGATATGACAGCCTTTTTGCCTCTGCGTATATATTCCATCTCAGTGCAGTACCTTCAGTTTTCTGCTCAGCCTGGACTGTTTACTGTGGATTAAGTTCTTCCTTCCAAAGTATAATAGAAAACCCAAAATTTAGGACAGGAAATATGCCTTCATTATCAAAATGATACTCATTCCTGATACTTCAAATATCTTCTCTTTGTTTTCTCCTGATTTATCCTTATTATTGGCTGAACTGTTTTCACGACTTTACTTCTTTGACCATTCAATTTCCCTGCCACCTGGGACCCACCCATTCTCCTACATTTTGGACTTTACAATTTGCTCTACAGCAATTTGAATCTCTGTTTATGGAGTGTCCAGCAGCTGCTGGCCAGCTGCTTCCTCTGAAACATGTTCATAAATGTCCCCTACCCTGCTTCCTTTCCTGGATCTGACCTATTCCTCTGCTTACATTCCTTGGTGCTGTTCATCTTCAGGCACTCTTTACCAATACTAGGACTGAACACTATACTTCCTTTTCCCCACCTACCATCCATCCTTGGTTTCACTCCTTATAATTCTGTAACAAAGATATTCCCAGAATTGAACCTGATAATGTTGCAGGCTTACTCAGTTCGTGCTTTTGTGTGTTTTTTTTTTTTTTTCAATTAGATCACAAATATCAGTTTCCAAAGTGAGTAATTTATCAACTACATTATGTAGATCTTTTTGTATTACATTCTTTACAATATAAAGAATAGAGGGATTGCAAGAACTCCTTGCAATTTGGGAAAATATTCACAAGGATTGAAGGTATTTGAATAGTTTTAAGCTCAAGAAGAACGTAAAGTGCTCATGTGCAGTTAATATTGATTATCAAGACTTTAAGGAGGTGACTGCAAGTATCAAATAGTTATTCAGGTGTTGTAATGGTTAATCCAAGATAAATGTTGTAAAAGGATGCTCATAAAAAAATCATAGATTATTAGCAGTCATCTGCATAATTATTTCTCTTCTCTATGTATGTATATATAAATAATATTTTGTCATATTATTCCAAAAAATCCTTTTAGAAAATACAGTTAATTATACATTCTTATATCTACTTCAGACATTCTAATTCATTGTATCATTACATAATTTTTTTGGAACATATATGTGTTCTCTATTTTAATAACACCTAATAGTTATCCTCATTCCTGAAATTATAGGCTGTTGATTCATTAACAAATATGTTTATACACTTGACTCCCATGTACTGAACACCAACAAGGATAATTATAGGATAGTATTAAAATTACATTACAAATAGACTCTACATAGAAAGAAACTTAAATTATTTAAGAAATTACCATAAATATTGGAGACTATGTTTTAGAAACCACATAAAGTTCCCCAGTGACCTGGGAAGCATACAGCAAAGTTAGATATCAGGATTCAGAGCAGGACATAAAAACCAACTCTAAGTATTTTAAGTAGAAATAAATTTAGTATTAAGAATAAGATGCAAATGGCATCCCTGGAATGAATGGAAGAATGGACTCTACCAGGGCTTCCAGAAATGACTGCCAGAACACTACAGAACTAACTCTCAGGCTGAAACTGGAATTGTTGAGTACAAAACACAAGGTCATAGCTATGATCCAAGGATTAGGACTGCCTCTGTGTCACTGCCACCATTGCCATGGTCCCTGAACATTCACTAAGCAAGTGAATGAACACTGGTGAATGGGGAGGGTTGGCATTGCTTTTGTCAAAACTGCCTCTTGACGCTTAGGTAGCTAGAGAGTGGACAACGGAATGCTGTTGCCAAGATCCTCATGTCATCATAACTATGCAAGCCTGTGGATGCGGCCAAAAGAGGAAAATGATTTCCACTTCACTTCTGCCTCCCAAGTGTTTTTAATTGGTGAAACCTAATTTATGTGTAGAACCCTACTTCAAGGAAAGTGAGAAATGTAGTTTTAGCCTTCCGGAATCTACAGTATAGAAAACCACATAGGTGGAGGGTGGGATGAAGGCTGAGCAAGATACCATAGTATCTACCACAGAGGCATCTAGATAAAGTCCTCTAACTTTAGATGAAGAATATGAAAATCATAGAGGTTAAGTGAGAATATGCCCGAACCAGGACATACATTTACCTTTCCTGAACACATGTCACTTCTACTCATAGATGTGTCCTCCCCAGATGTGGAAAAACATTTAATGTTATTCAAAATCAAAATCAATATGTTTTAAAATGTAACCATTAGAAAATCAAATATATAATTGCATTTGACTTATGTTAAAAAATTAGACAATAATCTTATTAAAGGGTATGTTACTTCCACTTTTGAGAGATGTGCTATGAGGATTTTAGGGAAGAATTGTTTCAGTTAGTATTTATAATGACCTAGAATTACCTAGTACTTTCTGATCCACCAATAGTATTACCACATATCAATACATAGCTTCTCCATTTAGTGAAGGCATAAGGAAGATTTGTTGAAAGATCTTTAGAGTATTACTCTTCCATTTATCCAATACACAAAGTCTAATTTAAAATGTTATGCTTTTATTTTATATATGCATCTCTCTCTGTCACCTAGGGTGGCATGCAATGGCATGATCATAATTCATTACAACCTCGAACTCCTGGGCTCAAGCTACACTCCTGCCTCAGCCTCCTGAGTAGCTGGAACTACAGGCACACACCAACACCGCCAGTTTCAATGCATGTTTTCAACAGCATTTTTTCCAAATACACAACATTCTCTTTTAATGTTAGAGTGAAAATAAATTTATGTATTAGATAAAGGCAAATTAGACATGTGGAATCCAAAGTGGCTTATTTAGATTTGATTCAAGGAAAGCATGAGTCAAAAGATCTGAATTTTAGTTTTGATTTTATCATCAATCTAGCTAGGACAAGTCGCTTATTTTTTTCAGGGTCTGAATTTCATGACATTTGACTTTGAGATGACTTGATACTTAATAGACTTGTTGGGAAGAGTAAAGCTAGATGGTAGATAATTTTAAACAATGTCAAAAGCTAGATACAGTTATCAGATGGCACAATTATTTGTTATTTTTATATTCTACTGCTACTAGTAATAACTCCTTTACTTCAGAGTAAAAATAAACAGAAAAAATGAACAAGATCTTCTTTTCATTAACAATAATTGGCCTCTTCATTTGAGCCTGGGTCTTATTTTAGCAAATAACTGATAATGGAAAAGTAGAATGGCTGGAAACCAAGTTGATGACACACAAAATGCTTATACTTAGTACAGCTTCATTGAAGATGAGACATTGGAGAAATATGTGTGATTTGTGGGTGCCTTGGGAAAGTATCTTGAACTATTAAAGAGAACTTGACATACCTTCTTACTTCCCTTCAGTTGCATAAAGGAGTATTTAGTTTCACGAATGTGTTTGTTTTTTCTGATTTTAATTTGATGTGGTTTCTAACAGCAGCAGATTTTAGCCCAAGCTGACCTAAAGGAGCTCTTGTGTCCCAAGTTAATATTCCGGTTTTCAGTGTAGCCACTTTAATCAATTATCTTAGTTAGATCTTATGAATAACTTGCTTCACCTTCTACATTAGCACCTGCTACTTCACCTTGCACTCTTATGTTATGGAGATGACTTCTTTCCTTAAACCTCATGAACCAACCTCTGCTAGCTTCCAGCTTTTCTTCTGCAGCTTCCTCATTTCTCCCAGCCTTCATAGAATTGAGGAGAGTAGGGGCTTGGCTCTGGGTTAGGCTTTGGCTTAAGGAAATATTGTGGCTGGTTTGATCTTCTATCCAGACCACTCAAACTTTCGCCATCTCAACAATAAGCCTATTTCACGTTTTTTTTTTTTTTTTAATCATTTGTATGTGAACTGGAGTAGCAGTTTTAACATTCTTCAAGAACTTTTCCTCTGCATTCACATCTTGGCTGTCTGGCACTACAGGATTAGTTTCAGCCTATCTCAATCAATACACCTTCCTCTCTCAGCTTAATGGGTTCTAGATTTTGATTTCAAGTGATAGTTGGGTGACCCTCACTTTCACTTGAACATTGAAAGGGCTTTATAGGGTTATTAGTTGGCCTAATTTCAGTATTGTTTAGTCTCAGGGAATACGGAGGCCGGAGAATAGGGAGAAAAACAGAGGAACATCCAATCAGTGAAGCGGTCAGACATACTGAACATTTGTCAATTAAGTTGGTTGTCATTGGGCATAGTTTGTGGTGCCCCAAAACAATTACAATAGGAATATCAAAGATCATTGATCACAGATTACCCTAACAGATGTAACAAAATACTAAAAAAGTTTGACATATTGCAAAAATTATCAAAATGTCACACCGAGACACAAAGTGGGCACATGCTATTGCTTGATGCTGAGTTGCCACAACCTTCAATTTGTGAAAAAACGCAGTATATGTGAAGCACATTACTGCGAAGTACAATAAAATGAGGCATGTCTGTATAGCACATCCTGGTCTATAGAGTCCTGCCTTTTTTGGTTCAACATTAGGTTTTAACAATTTATGCACGTAATTGCACATAACAGTAGTTCATTCATTTTCAATATCCTCTAACAACCTGTTGTATAAATATACCATAGTTTGTTTTTTCCTTTTCTTGTCAAGGCAAAAATACTTTTATTTTTCAAGAGTTTTTGCTGTATGAACGTTTTTGTGCACATTTTCTATTGCACATACACATTGAAGATTTTTCCTTTAGCGTGTGTGTGTAGGAGTGGAATTACTAAGTTAGAATAAATTTACAGTCAAATTTATAAAATAACCTCAAATTGCTTCCCAGAGCTATCGCCAATGTATACATGCATTAGTACTAGGTAAGAGTCACTCTTGCTTGTTGTTCCACGTGTCTATTAGATTGGCTTTGTAAGATGTAATCCTTTTTACCAATCTGGCTGCAAAATGGCATTTATCTGTGATCTGAACTTGCATTTCCCTGATAACTAGTGAGACGGACTGCATTTTCTTATGTTTTTGATGATTCGTGTTTCCTCTTCTGTGAAATAGCTCTTCATGTCTCATTCCCACTACATTATTTGGTCTATTGTCACTTTCTCATTGATTTAAAGGAGTGCTTTATGTGCTAAGATCATCATTATCTTGTTGATTGTATGCCACACAAATTCCTTCTCCCAGTTTGTCGACATTACTTACAGTATTTTTTACTATTATAGTTAATTTAATGTAATTGAATTTATCCTTAATTTTTTCATAATCACCACTTTTGTCTTAAATAAGTGTATTCCTACATTGAGGTAATGAAATACTCTTTTGCCTTTTTAAAGTATAAAATTTTTGCTTTTCCCACATAATTAATTTATCTGGAATTAGTTTTTATGTATAAATGAGAAGAAGATCAATTCTATGTTTTCCATATCAATAAATGATTGGACAAAAAATTTTTAATACCATTTGTTCTGTTCCCAATGATGGCAATACAATTTCTGTTATGTATAATTTTCCATTTATATATGGCCCTTTCTGAGTCTTTGTTTTATATATTTACCCCGAGCCAATGTCATACTTTTTAAATTATTATAGCATTATAATAATTCTTGCTATATTATCTGGTAGGACATATTCCCTCCAAGTCATTATTCTTCCTCAGGAGTGTATTAGCCAGTTTTATTTCTTTGTTATTCTACTCAATTTCAGAATCAACTTGTTCATTTTGTCCAAAACACTGAAAATTATTAACCTCTAAAATTTGTGGAGAAAACTACTACTTACAGGTTCCTCTCGCCTGAAGCATTTAATCCTCTTACCCCACTTTTTCATCCTCTGCAATTTACTTTGCAGAGTAAATAGAACCTGTTAGAGGCACCTTCTTTAATTCCCCTGTACAAATGTTATAGACTTATCTACATCCATATACATCTATTCCTGTTTTCCTCCTGTTAACCAGGCTACCACGTTTTCTCTCTTTATCCAAGGATAAAACTTCACCGTGCTCAGAATAAGATTCTTTTATTTCCCTAGAAGGTCTTCCTTCTCTTTATTTTCCATTTGTAATTTCTTTTTTCTCTGTAAGTATGTACGCATGTTCACATTTTTTGCTAAAAATAGAAAAAAAGAAAAGAAGCAAAGTATATAACATAACCCTCTTTATCTCTCCTTTATTTCCCTATGGCTCCTGTAGTATCTGTCTTCCCCTCTTTACAGCCAGACCTCTCAGAACAGTTGTCTATGTTCACCATTTATTCTCACTCAGCTTCCACTCAGTGTGCAGCCAACTGCCATCTGGCTACTGTCCTCACCACCCCATGAACCTACTGGCCAGGGTCTCCAGTAATAACACACTTGGAGTCATTTTCTTACTTGAAGTCTTGATATTTGAATTATCTTATCTCTCTTTCTCTTAAAAGCTATTCTTTTTCATAACTTCATACTTTTCTGACTTTTTTCTTTTCCTCTCTTAAGTTCTATAGGCTCCTTTGTGAATTCTCTTTTCTCAGTTGTCATTTAAAATGACTGCTTCTTAGGGGCCCTCTTCCTTTTTCCCTGTGGACTCTCCCCTGGGTGATCCCCAATCATCAGATCTTTACTTGCTATGTATGGATTGATATCCCCCAAATTGTAATCTCTAGCACATCCCTCTTTCCTCAGCACGAAGGCTATCACACTATCTGATATCTCCATTCTAACTCAACTTGCAAACATACTAAAGCTGGTCATCTTCATCCTGTACTCCCATGCAGCACTTTTCCCCCTGCCATATTCCATACCTCAGCTAGAAAGCTGATGGAAGTACTGGCCACACAATCGACCAAGCCAGAATCCTCAGGTTCATCTTGGTCCTTTCTCATCTTTTCTTAACACATTCAATTAACCAACAAATTTTGTGGACTCTAACTGCCAAAGACAACTAATATATGTATATTAGCACAATTTAATATTTTTTAAATCTAGAAAGGAACAATTAGGAGCAGGTAATCAACATGAAGAAAATCATTAGAAGGGGAAGGAGTACAGCATGGATATCAGGAATGTTGGACAAGGTGCAAACACGGGACAGAACTGAGATTATGGCAAGCAGTTGATGGAGTTTCAGATGACCCATGCCACAAGATTCAGTAGCCCAGTCATAGGAAAACTAGAGCTCTGGATTAGAAAAGCCCAATATAGCAAGAACAAGGTAATAAGAACAAGCACACCTAATAGGACTGGAGAATAAAGAGAGGAAGTCAATCAAGGAGGAGACTTGTGTATTAGTCTGTTTTCATCCTGCTGATAAAGACATACCTGAGACTGGGTAATTTATAAAGAAAAAGAGGTTTAGTGGACCCACAGTTTCCCATGGCTGGGGAGGCCTCACAATCATGGCAGAAGGCAAAAGGGATGTCTTATATGGCAGCAGGCAAGAGAGAAATGAGGACCAAGTGAAAGAGGTTCCCCGCTATGAAACCACAAGACCTTGTGAGACTTATTCACTACCATGAGAACAGTACGGGGGAACTGCCCCCATGATTCAATTATCTCCCGCCAGGCCCCTCCCACAACATGTGGAAATTATGAGAGCTACAATTCAAGATGATATTTGGGTGGGGATACAGCCAAACTGTATCAACTTGGTTACCAGATAAATCAGTTCCTAAAAGCCTGGGATTCCAATATCAGATAAATGGGGTCTCAATGGTAAATCACTTCACTTTATTTCTGAAGTCTATCACTTTCTTCTTCCCTGGAGATACAACTGACTTCTGGATCTGTAGCAAGGCAGTTTTGATACAAGAAAAGATGAAATAAATTCAGTGATCTAATTGAATAATGCAAGTAGAAATTAAAATGTACTGTTTACTATATTCCAGGCATAGTTTGGTACTTTCTAAATCATTTACCATGATGATATCAATTAAGCTTCATAAAATAGCATAAGTACCATTATTATTTCCATTTTATAGATAAAGAAAGTGAGGCTTGCAAAAGTAATTTTCTGAAGCCAAACATCTGGTAAGTAGCAGAGGTAGAATTCAAGGCCTGCAGTCTGGCTTAACAGCCCCTTATTTTATCTGTGATGAAAAAGTGTTTCTTGTTAATATAGCTATGAACATTATTTATGCCTATATTTTGCAGATAGAGAAACAGTCCAAGAGAGATTTAAGCAATTTGTATTTTGTAGTTTAGACAGTTCTAGAACTCAGATTCTCCATTCTAGTGCTCATATTTTTACAGCCTTCTTCTGTCTATAAAATCTATTAATGAGGGATTACGCATTACTTCGTCTTAAGAGAAAATTTTTAAAAAAATCTTAGAAGAGTTAACATGTTATCTTTCTTAGACCTAATAGTAGAGACCAAAGTAGCCCTCTTCCAGCTGTGTGATGCTGTGTTTCACAGTAAGTCTGGCTTTTGTCTTTATGAAGACATAATACTTTATTAGGATCATCCTACGTACACCAGGTCTCAGGCAGAAATAAGATTAGATCCTCAGCCATATGTTGCACTTAAAAGAAAATCTAATTCACAATCTTGTACAGTCTGACAAGTATCTCCATTAACAAATCTTAATCATGTGGGTGGAAGAAAGGAGGGTGACCAAAATAAAGTTGCTCAAATATATTTCAGCTATTAAATGCTGCAGTGCTACAAACCAAAGGCTTGAATTGTGCCATTCCATTACCAGTGAAATATAAACTACAAAATATACCATGACGAGACACACAACTCAGTGATACTGTGAAGTTCTTAAGTGTCTGGTTCCACTCTTTCTTTGGCTTAAAAATGTTTTACTGCCAGAATCTTTATCCTACAAGATAAAGCCCCAAGTTACTTCTCCAGGTTCAGCTGCTCTAATATGTTGGCTATCCCACACTGCTCTCAGTTGTCCCTAGTATACTTTTGACCCTTGCTCTTGCCTGCCTCTTGGGATTTGATACATTACTTTGGTTTTCAGCTTTGATCCTTAGGACTCAGGTGTTTAGCACCCTGATGACACAATCCAGCACCACCCTCACTGAGACTTTGGGCCAGCTGCAAGCTGGAAGGCAACAGGACAGCATTTAAAGACCACTGAAAAAGGATTAACAATTCTGTAGCCTGCCAAGAGGTTGAAAAATGTTTATAATTTTATGAGAATTTAGAGTTCTTACATATCATTTATGAAAAAAATACTCCCCTCCCAAAGACTCAAGGAAAACAAACTTACGTCATAACTTAAATGCAAGCCTTCCAGGACAATATAGACAGGAAAGCAAAGAACTGTATGGAATGAAACTTGCAATGTTGTATGTACATATGTATGCATATATAATGCATTATATACAATCCAAAATTTCAATGAATAATAGCAGGCTGTCCAGGAATGTGCTCTATTAAGCACTATGCATGCTAAGGACTCTGGAAACTGAAAAGACAAATATATGTGGCATCTTGAAATAAATACAAAATCTCTAGCTAATTCTGCTTTTACTGTAGAAAGATAACAGCATGAACTAATATCCAACAGTGTCATGAATTTTTGATGACTGAATTGAGATAAAAATCAAATGAAATTTTATCATGTACAGTAATCTGAAGCTATTTTGAGTATAAGATTTTTGCTGTAATCACAAACATTAATTTGATAAAACATGTAACCAATTAATGTTAGAAAATTAAGGAAATACTGAAATATTAAATTCCCCAATGTAATTAAAAGCTAAAATAAACTACTTGCAAAGTGCCATATGTTTATTATCCCATAGTGTTGAATAAAGTAAAAATCAATTCATTACAATGGGATAAAAGACACATGCCCACTCACTTATATATTTAAATATTTTCATTATTAACATCTTTATTTAAATGGAGTTTTAAAAGACTATATTGTCCAGGAAATGAATTATCTTCCATGGAAATTTAAATATTACTAATTAAGTTTTAAAATGTTGTCATCCTAGGTCTTGAAATTATTATTTTTAGTACTTATTACCTATTCAAAAGCAAATTTACAAAAGTTGGACTAGTCTGTGAGATTGTCATATAAGTATAAAATCGAGATGATTAGTGTTCACAGTATATTTTAGTTTCATTTCTCATTTTGAAAGCTATTTGTTTTAAAGAAAAATTCTTTCTTGATTAGAGCTCATTACAATTAAAAATACATTTGCATTTAGTACCAGAGAGCCAGGCACAAGAAACATAATTTCCTGTAAAAGCATGTCATTTCCACACAGATATTTTTACTTTAGTGAATGGATAAATAACTTCTATTTTTAGTGAGAGGGCAAATGTATGTAAACTTAAAATCCTCCCATTACAAATACTCAGAAATAATGAATCAAATACAACAAATATTATTTAAATATGTAAGTGAAGGAAAGGGAGATCACTAGGTAACACAGGGGATGAAAGAGTTGAAAATCAGCATGACACTCAATGTACATTCATACTGTGTCTGTCTTGTTGGCTGATAGAGGGGAGAGGAGAAGAGGGAAAAATGGATCCCATGCATCAAGAGTTTGGTTTTTAATGGTCATGGAAAGGAGCTGGGGGATGTGAAACCGAGCTGTTCAGGGAAAAAGAAGGCCTAAAAAATAATCTTCCCACTGTCAGGGATGTGGTGAGCAACAATGAAGCTAATAACTTCCTGTCCTTTCACACCTTACCTCTAGAAAATCAAAACCCTGAGACTCTGCATCTATCCCATTTACAGTACCCATATGACCTGAGATCCTCTTCCCTTCAAACACACACACACACACACACACACACACACACACGCAAGAAAGGGAACATAAAAACTGATTTTGAGCCAGTGGTATCCTTGACCACTTTGCAAAAGCACAGGAAAAAATATTCCACAGAGATATGACCAGGATGCAGTTCCAAAATGTACTCATAGGATAAATACAATAAATGTTTTTAAAAACCTCTTGAAGAAAGGCTCACAATAAAAAATTTTAAGTCATAAGAAAAACAAACAAGCCACAAGTTAGCAGAAACAATAGATAGATTAAATCCCCAACCCTTAAGATAGACTGACAAATATAACTTTTATATAACTAGATAAAAATAACTATATATAACAACGATATACTTAAATAGCTATCGATGTATAATTATCTACATAAGATATATAACTATCTATATAGAAGATATATAACTATGTAAGATATGTATCTTTATAAAATTTTAAATTATAATATGAAAAATAAAGCACATTATATAAAAAAGAATAGGTCCATTTTTAAAAGGCAAATAGATCTGTTGAGAAGGAAAATGTAGGCACTGACATTTAAAACTAAATCAACAAATTAGAGCATATTAGACACAGCTGAAAAGAAATAGATGAAAGGAAAATATGTTAGTAAGATTAACAGACAACGATAGAAGAAAAGGCTTCGATATTCATCTAAAAGGAATACCAAGAAACAGAACAGACAGAATGGTGAGGAGACCATATTCAAAGTGATAAATGGTTCTAATTTTCTCCAAACCCATGAGGTTTGTGAAACTTCACATTCAAGAAGCTCAAAAAGTCTTAAGAATAATAAATAACATTTTGAAAAATAAAGACACGGTAAACATAAATCCCCAATGGCTGCACATCAAAACACACTGAAGATAAAGAAAATGCATTAAGAAACCAGAAAGAAAATAGGGAGCACCTACAGAGGAACCAAAATTAGAGTGAAATGAGAGCACAACTTTTCCATAGAAGAAAAAAGACAGACAAAATATTTTCAAAAAGAAAATATTATTCAAGAATTAGAGAAGATAATTATATTTCAGGAAAACATTTCCTGCTTATTGACAGAATGACAGAAAAGCAAGAGATATAATTAAGAAAGAAAATGTGTATGGTTTTTCGTTTGTGTGTTTCTTGTGCTTGGGATTTATTTGTTTTGTTTTGTTTTGTTTTGTTTTGGTCTGTCTTTGGTCTGTCTCTTTGCAGCTCTCCTCTCAGGTACTCTGTCCTGGGAATTTCATCTGACTGAGTCTCCTTAAACATTAGGCTTTCCATGGATCACTCTCCCCATGCTGGTGCCTGGAAATTCAAGATATTTTTCTTTTTTTAATCTATGTATTCATAGTTTTCATCCTGTTAAGTTTAGCCATTATTTCTTCAAAATCTTTTATCCTCACTCCCTTTTTTAGGGAGTCCAATTTTGCATGTCTTAGACTTTGTAAAGTTGTCACAGTTTTGGGGGTGTTTTGTTTGCTTTGCTTTGCTTTGTTTTCTAATCCTTTTTTCTCTTTGTGTTTAATTTTGGATCATTTCCATTGCTATATCTTCAAATCACTAACCTTCTCTTCAACATCTTATTTGCCATTCATCCCTTCCAATGTACTTTTCATCTTATACCTTGTAGTTTCTGTCTCTATAAGTTTGATTTGAATCTTTTTCGTATCTCATATTTCTACTTAACTTTTTGAACATCTGGAATACAGTTGTAATAACTGTTTTTTAGTGCCCTTATCTGGTAATTCTAACATCTGGACCAATTTATGATCTGTTTTGATTGATTGATTTTTCTCCTCATTTGGGTCTTATTTTCCTGTTTCTATGCATGCCTTCTTGATCTTTGTTCTGGAATGCAGTTGTTTAGAAACAGTTTGATTCTTTTAGGTCTTGCTTTTAAGATTTGTTAAGCAGCACAAGACCCTACTGAATCTGGAGGAAAATATTTGTAACTACCGAAGCAATATCCTACCAAATGTTTCATAAATCATGAAGTTATTCAGTCTGGCTACTGGACACAGGTACAATTCTTAACCCTCTATGAGTGCTGGGCATTATTATCTCTAATTATTTCAGCTTTATTCTTTCCCAGGTCTTGGGAACTTTCCTCACATGCATGTGCTGATATAAACTCAGTCGAATACTAAAAGGAAGCTTCTGCAGATCTCTGGTCTGTCTCTATGCAGCTCTCCTCTCAGGTACTCTGTCCCGTGAATTTCATCTGTCTAGGTCTCCTCAAACACTCAGCTCTCCACGAATCCCTCTCCCTGTACTGTTGCCTGGAAACTCTTTCATGGTAGTAAGTTCAAGCAATAGGGCTCACCTTGTTTGTTTCTTAGGGATGACTACTCTTCATTATCTGATAGCTGATGCCTTGAAAATCATTGTTTTGTATTTTTTTTTTGTTTTTTTTTTTTTTTTTTTTTTTATTGCTTCAGGCTGGAGGGTGAATCCAGTCCCACCTACTCCATCTTGCTCAGAAGTGGACACTTCTTCAGAATAAAATTGTAAAATGTAATGTATGGATTTCTTTTTACCTGTTTGTGTAGCTAAGGAGGAAATAATTTCAGGTGGATCATTTGATTTGTTGTATTTCTTTTTCCTTCATGAGTAGAATAATTCTATTTGTGAGCCATGCTTGTATAAACTGCACATGAGAAAATTTTGCTTTGTTACTGTCTCCAACATCTTCTTTCCCTAGTGCCTCTCTCCCTTGCAAGAAGTCAGTGCCTCCATGCCCCTGTGGGGTGAATTAGGGATGCTGTTACAAAGACCACCATCATCAATTTCATATGCTCACAATCTCCCCCAAACTCTCCACCATTTACCTGTTTTAGCTCTTTTTGTTTCAAATCCCTACTTTAAGTTAGGAAACTGAAAGTAAATCTATGTTGAAGGGTTAATGTAAAATCGTCTTTTTGTAATTGAAACATTCTGAAGAGCCTGAATTCACAAAAATGACAAACTCTGAGGAGAAAATTTTGGATGTGGCAGCAGGCTACCAGGAGCAATATATTAGCCAGGTTACAGTAGGTGAAACTATTTTGCAGATCCAAGGGCCGGAACCACTTATGGTTCTCACCTTACAGTTTATCAAACTAAACCCTTTATTACCACATTCTGCCTTTCTGATTTCTAAAATGTAGCATATTACTTTATTTTCTAATTAGTTCTTATGTATTCGGGACATATTCCAGATACTCATTTTACCTCTCCTGTGACCTATGAATATATGACACAAATATGAATTTTTGAAATTTCACACATATATAAGAATTGTGCATTAAATGAATCTATCAACCTAAGTTTACTTTGAGAACTTCTGTTATGAACTCTTTATTTATAAATGTCTAATTCTCTATGAAGCAGAAAATTAATAGAATTCAAAAGTTTTTCTTTTTCCCTTGAATGAAACAAAATAACTCAAAAGCCTAAATAATCAAATTAAATATCCATTATTTCTGATAACCATATGGCTTTGCATTAAATTACAGATATAAACAAAAATTTTATGAAATTATGATGCAAAATATGGTAACTATGTCAGTGATTTCTTGATAAAATCACAGAGCTGGAGGGTGCATTTAGAGGTCATCCAAGGTAGCCAGTGGTCTTCAGACACCAAGCACCTACATTAGTACTGAAGATTAAGAAAACTTTATTATATTCTGTGCAAGTGTATTTCAAAATTCATGTTTCATTACAGGTGTATAGGCCTTTTAGTAATTAGAATAATTTGGACAGAAAGTTGAAATCTGTTACATTATTATTAGGAAAATAAATTACAAACAAACAATTAGTAAATGTTTAGTTTTCTAAGGTCTGTGGTTATCAAGACCTATAGGTGGTTTAGTGGGAATAACAAGAGGTTTTAATTCTGTTCTAGCTCTGTCACTCACTTTGTCAACTTGTCAAATCACTTAACTTCCATGAGAATAATTGTGCGCTATTTTAAAGTATAGATAACAGGTACCTTGAAGAAGTCTTGTAAGATTCAGAGTTTCTAGGTATTCGGTTCTCAATAAATGAGGTTGTTACTATTGCTATTGGGAAAAGACTGTGCCCTTTGATAGGTAACCTTCCCTCTATTATCTAGAAAACAAGCTATCAAACTGATGCCACAGGAAGGGAAAAAAATCCCTTTTTTCTTGGCTTTTCCCAGTCCTGAAACACCAATAATTAGTTTTTCCTTCCTTTAGAAAGCCATGAAGGGGCTAAGAAGCTAGGAATAGTACTGAGCTACAATGAGTACAGAGAAAGGCCTATATACGCTTTCAAGTCTGTATCACAGGAAACATTGTGACCTCACATTCTAAGTCTTGAGAGCACACACAAGCCCAAGGAATTAAAAAAAGGAGAAAGAGATTCTGCTCAAATTCAGAGAATAACTAAAATAAATTAACTAGTAATGGTTAAAAATTAATATTTATCGAGAATGTTTCAACTCTATCCAGACGATTCTCTTTCCTTATTTAATCAGCATGTGTGTTTCCCCTGGCATGGCCTTCCTTGGTAAATATGGGAGAAGGAGCTTAGTGTCCTGAGTCATCCACCTGTGCTCCACTGCTGCACAGAATGCTTCACCAGACCACAGGTTACACCTCACTTTGCTGTCAGTCACCACATCAAACATCTGGACTGCGGTGCCTCAAGAACAGCTGTTTCTATCACATTGACTTCAACAGAGAGGCCAATGTGAGTCATGTTACATCTGTTCATAGCCCAGTTGTAATATTTGCTACCATTCTACTCCCCAAAACTATAAAAGTAATAAATTGAACTGAAGATCTGGCAATGCAGAGAGGCTTTATAAGCAGTAACACTGATGTGTTAAAAATGAGAATTTGACATTCTTGTGACTAGTATCTTGTACATCCCACTGAGAGGAGTATTTTACTGGCTTTTCTCTAAAGGGTGAGGCCTTCTATCAAGTTGCCTCATCTATTCTCTTATCCCTTATTTCTGTCCCCATCATCTCTCTATTTCACTCTCTGACCCCCAAATTCATGGTTATTTATTATAAAAAGTAGTTTAGCTACCATCTTCTTGCACAATCCTCTTATAAGCCATGCTCTTGGACCAACTTCTCTTTTCACTACCCTTTCACTTCCTTCAACCAATATTCTCAGTTACCAACTAGGTAACTTCCTAATCAAGGGGACTTTCGTGTTGATATGAATGATCCTTCACAGTTTAATGACCAACTCACACTCCAATAGCCTAAGTCAGCAATGACTCTCAAGACCACGACTTGCCATCATCCCTCAATATTCCTGTAATGAATATTTAAAGTCATCTGTGATAACCACTGACCTGTAACACAACATGATTTCAAGGACATCATAGGATTTAATTTTATTTGATGTGAAAGGAATTTGACAGAGGCATAGGGATAACCTCTGATTTTAGCAACAATCATTTTGAAAATTATCAATGAAGAAAAGATATTACAACCAAGCAGTGGATTCCTTTGTTCTATTTAAATTACAGTATCAGAATACACACTTTATTTGCCACTTTTGAAAAAACAAATTCAATGATTCTGTGAGGTTTTTGTTTGCTTACTACGTGTCAGGCACTATCCTGAGCATTTTATATACCAAAAAAGGACTAACAGCTCTTTCTTTGGCCTCCTCTCTGGAAATGTCTGAAGACTAGACCTTTGATTTGCAGCAGCAACTAAGGAATAGTTAGATATTTACCTATATTGATGCAAGAGAAATGAGAGTTCCATGGAAACGATTAAGCGTGTGTAACTCATTGTCAAGGTTGTTTAGCGAGTAATTGGGAACTAATGAAATGGAGCTGCCCTGAAGAAATGGGGCTAATCACATAAACCTGATTAGATGTGATTACTCAGTCACATACACATGGCTTGATATAAAAACTGAAGGGAGGAGCTCAGAGCTGATGGTTTTCCCGAGCTGAAGTTGTATTCAATCAACTTTACTCCTTGTGGCCACACACCCAAGGTGCAGAATGACTGGGACATCCAAGGCTGTGTCTGAGAATCATGAGACCTCTGTTGTGTTGTCGTTGTGCATGCTATGACACTGGTCCTACGCATTTTCTTCAAGGCAAGTACAATTGGTGCTTGATGAAGTCTACTGTGAATCTCAAGTCTGACTGTCGATCAAATCAAGTTAAGACATAGTAGAGTGTCACACGTTCATTTTTCATACAACACTCCTGTGCAGTTTAAAATAATTATTACCAGTTTGCAGGTAAGAAAACATAGAATTTAAGTAAAATGATTGAAACACACATAGCTTATAATAGAAATAAACTATCCTTTCTTGAGTATTTTTGAAACTGGTATTTTTCTAATATAACTTTTTGATATTTAAAAATAGCGAATATTTACTTAATACTTTTGTCTATATACAGCTACTTCTGTTAGTAGCTGTGTGACTTAAGATTTATTGTTTGAATAACTAAATTATTTTTAAAATAAAGTTAATTTAAAATAAATAATATCCTGTTTTATGTTTATGGAAGATTTTTTGCCTACTTACAGAAAACGTAGAACCTATAACAAGATTAAAGAAAAATATTGCAATCCCTTGTAATTTCGAAGCCCGGTGATAATTGCTATTAAATTTCTAGAAACTGTGGTATATCTAGATAGATAGATAGATAGATAGATAGATAGATAGACAGATGATGGAATACTACTCAGCCAAAAAAAAAAAAAAAAGAATAAATTAATGGCATTCGCAGCAACCTGGATTAGATTGGAGACTATTATTCTAAGTGAAGTAACTCAGGAATGAAAAACCAAATATTGTATGTTCTCACTCATAAGTGGGAGATAAACTATGAGCATTCAAAGGCATAAGAATGACACAATAGACTTTGGGGACTCAAGGGGAAAAGGGTGGGAACCAGGTGAGGGATAAAACACTACAAATTGAGTTCAGTGTATACTGCTGAGATGATGGGTGCACCAAAATCTCACAAGTCACTACTAAAGAACTTACTCATGTAACCAAATACCATCTGTTTCCCAGAAAAACATAGGAAAAAAAATTCTAAAATGTTTCCCTCCAGCATTTTTCTTTGGTTTTTCCAAGCATATTTTTTACATGACAAATTGCATATTATAGATTACATAAGATTTGACATCCTGATGTGTTTATTTTTATTTTATTTTATTTATTTATCTGTTTTTGCTTAATCTTTATGGAAAACAAAAATGACCTTTTGAGTAAGTGTTGAGATTCTTTCCCCATTCCTTGCCCACAGGAGTACATTTGGCTCTGTTCGCTCATCTTCCATACACCTATATTAAAAAATATATCTTCACTAACTTTATTCCTGGGCTTTTGTGATGCAGAATCAAGACAACTAGAAAGAAATAAACAAAATTTGGGAACCTAGGAGGGGGACTCATATAAGAAAGAGTAGAGATTTATTTCTGAGAGAAGAAAAGAACCTATGAGAATTTCAAGAGAAAGGTCCAACCTTTTTCAGACATTAGACCTTAGGAAGTAGTGAGAGACATTGAGAACATAACAATGGAGAAATAATATTTTTACAAGATATTGAGAACATAAAATGGAGAAAGAATATTTCTCTGTGCCTTATATTCTGATTGTATATGTGTGTATATGTGTGTCTTTCTTAAGAGACTGTAGGAAGTATTTAAATTGCTTTAATTTACTTTCGATTACTGGATTACGTTTATTTCTTTGATCTCAAAGCAACACAATTTATGTTTCAAACATTTTATTAGTATAAACTTGCAAATTTGATTAATAACATTAAGGTTATTTCTAATTTTTCACTATTATATATAACATATGGCTTCCTTTACATGCTATTTTTGGCTCTCATTTTCAACTATTTCTCCTAGAAGAGTTAATGGACCAATGAGTAGGAATACTCATATTTAAGCCTTGAATCCACAGTGTAAAATCATTTTATAGAACTTCTCTCTAGATTTTTTGTGTTCTCTCTTCTTATTCTAATAAGTAGTCCAGAGGATGGACTTGATGATAGTTACTGAATTTATAAGTAAGGACCCAACTCTTTATCTTCTAACTGGGTCTCCCCTTCGAACTTTGGAGGGATATATCCAGCTACCTGCTGGATATATTCACTTGAATGTACCTCAGATATTTCAAAATAAAGAGATTTAAATTGTAACAATTCATCCTACATTTTCTGTGCATTACTATTTTAGATAATGCCACACTGTTAAGATACATAAACTAGGGGCCTGGAAGTCATCCTTCACTATCCTCCCTTTTGCTGTCACTCATTTCTCATTAAACAATAAGTTAATGTTCCCCTGAAGTATCTAAGCCCACTCTGCTTCGCCCTTACCAGGAACACACTGTTTGAGGTCTCCATCATTTCATGCTAGGTCTCTCTAACTACAGCCTTGCTTACCCTCCTTTATTCCCTTCTCATTCTGGCCAAGTCTGAGCACACCAGGGTTCCTATTTAAAATCCTTCAGTGGCTTTCAAACCCCCTTCATGGCACTTCCCAACATCTGAAGAGTAGGCTAAAGGGTGCCAGAGCTGCAAAAGCCACCAAGTGATCACCTCTGGTTGTCAACAGTCTTGACTACATGAGCAAGTATGGTGCGCAGACATTATCCTCTCTCTACAGGCCACAATGTGAAAACATTTGGGAACCTCTGACTACAAGAAAACTCTAGTATAAGATAATTAATTATAGCATTTAAAGCCTTTAATTATGTGGACACTGCCAATACACCCTCATCTCATGTCACTTTCCCTGTTTCATTTTTCTATTAAGTCCCAAATGTACTGTGCCCTTGATTGTTTCTTGCCTTTTTCCCTCTTCTGCTCTTTCCACTTTTTCCCTCACACCAGTCTTTGCCACACTTTAAGAATCAATCATCTACCAACTTTCATTTTGTTAACTTATGGATTAGTGTCTCTTAAAACCTAGTCTGTAAATGGCATGCATCACAATTACATAAGACTTATTTTTGAATTGATTTTTTGGTACAACGCAGGAACAATGAAATCATAGCATCAGGAGTTGGAGCACAGAAACCTATCACTTAAATGACCGCCCTCCCCGATGTGTTTATTTTACACATTAAATTTTTTAATCCAATGTCATATATACAATCTCACTGACCAATGTACTTTACAAAATATGATTATATATGTCAGGAAACAACAAAAGCATAGTGAATTAAATAAATGTTTGAGTCTTCATAAATATGAGTTTACCAGCCATGAACAATTAACAGTGAAATATCCACTAGGAAAAGGACATAATAAAAATTATCCTTCTTTAAAAAAATAGTTATATTGATGGCAAGGACTACAACTGACCCTAAGAACTAATAAAATATATTTTTGTGACAATCTATCATCTAAGCAATTCCAGTAAAAAATTACTACCTTTTAGAGTTTTTAAAAAAATGCCTTAAAGAAATGTACTTGATAGAATACATGTTTGGTATGATATCTGGATTTTTTAAAGCCAGTTTATTCCCAAAGCTCATGGCTCTCTGAAATTCTATCATCTGTCACACAACAAATTCCCTTTGAGGGTATATAGTATGTTGATATTTGAAATTATACCTGCAGCACATGTAGCTGGTGATGAATACATGCTAAATTATCTTTAAAACCTGTATTTCTTATTGTTTGAGAAATAGATTATTATTCACAGATGGAACCTACTTACAACCTTGATTGACGATCTTTTCACTGCATCTCTCTCCCTTATGTTTTTCTGATTTACGATTAACAATTATATTTACATTAATGCTTCCCTTCATAAAGCCAAAAGTCTGGATGCAGAGTTTCCATGCTGTATCTATAGAAGGCTATTTAATTCAGAAGGACCAAAAGTTTTAAATTGTCCATGGTCTTATGAATAATGACATTGGTTTTTCCAAATTCTGACCTTCTGATATGGTTCTGTGAAAACTACTCACATTAAAAAATAATTTAAGCATCTAAATAAACAATTCAGTGGCTTTACTTGTGCACTCCAAGCCTTAGATATCTCTGCAAAATAGAAATAATAAAATTTTCATCACAAGGTTTGAATTAAATGAGATAAACTTGTAAAAACATTCAGCCTAATGTCTGACATAGAGAAACTGGGTAACAGAGATTAGTTGTATCTGGTAGGCAAGGAAAGCATGAATCATAGACTACTCTAATTTTAAAAAAAACTTTTAGAGATGTATTATCTCCAAAAACAAAGAATATGAGAATAAAAGGGTAGGGAGCAGTGGGCTGCTTTCACTATTGACATTGAGTCCCTCTATATAGACACAATTGCATATTTCCCAGCCTACAGAAAAAACTACGTTTATGCAAACTTGCCTTAGTTCTAGAGCTATTCTGAACTTCAAGCAGTTCATATAGCTAGCCTGCTAGCTGAAGCAGCTGAGCAGAAAGAATTAAACAGCACATATATTTCCTGATTTCAGTTGCTCCACAGAGGGGTTGTTAAAAAAAAAAAAAGCCAGAAAACAAAGAAAGTTTTGATATAATGAGGTTAGTGAAGAGAACACAATTTATATTTACATCTATAATTGAGTTTATAATTACAGAAAGTAATGCTTTAATTATTTTATGATTACTTTAGGATAAATTGTAGAAATACAGTTGATACTATAATGGGTAGGCTGTGAAGGTTTCTTTTGAGGATCTTAGTCTGTGAAAGTATTAAGTAGCTCCTTGCAATATTGTGTTTGATGTAATTTTCAGGCACTGATACATAAAATGTAAAGCTTTACATTTCATTTTTCCTCTCTTTCCTTACCCAACCTCTGGTATAGGTGCTAACGATAAGTGAAATGAGGTTAGAGAGAAATAGGAATTCCTAATCTACAAACTGTGTATGCTGTTTGCCAAATCTAAGTTGACTTTAACCTCAAAATATAACTACTTTCATTAGGGCTAATAATTTCGAAGCAAGCTTGATTATATTTTCTTCCGGAAAACATTTCTTCATAGATAAGACTAGTTTTATTTTTCAGAATAAAATTTCTACCTCTATCTACATGTGAAAATAGTAGCCAGATCCATGCACAGACTTCTGACATCATTTTAAAAAGTAAGATGATTTTCTTAGGCAAAAATGTCTGTACAGCCTTTTCACACATGCCCACCCCACTAGAGCGTACATGCCTGGAGAACAGTGGACCTTGCTCATTTTAACTGCTTAATATATAGTTGCTGAAATAATATTTTTGTCAAGTCTTTTAAATTTCTAATATTTATTTTAATGGTTATTTAAAGAAATTTGTTTATAAATTGATCCCTGGAAGCTGGAAAGAAGAAAAAAGATGGAGTAGAAAACATTATTTGTTCCAAATATTTTACGCCTGAATATGGACTTTAGTCCATTGATGTCAAGCTTAGCCACATGAGCTGCTTTTGTTAATGAAAGGTGAGCCAAACTGAGGTATGTCAAAGCAAAGCTGAAGCTTTTAAGAGCTATTATATACTTCCTCCATTACCCTTTTCCCTCTGCCATTAAAACAGCGTTCTCTAAAGGGGATTGCCCCTTCAGATTGTGTCCTAAAATGAATGTCTTAATCTATTTAGGCTGCCAAAACAAACTATCATAGACTAAGTGGCTTTATAAACAAGAAAATTTTTGTTGTCGTTCTTGTTTTTGGAGGCTGGGAAGTCCTAGGTCAAAGCACCAGCAGATATGGGGTCTGCCCAGGGCCAACTTTCTGGTTCATAGGTAGAGGGCCATCTTCTCCATGTGTCCGCACATGGTGGAAGGAGTAAGGAATTTATTGGACGTCTCTTTTACAAGGGCACTAATTCCATGTGTGAGGCCTCCACCCTTGTGACCTAATCCCCTACCAAAGGCCCCACCCACTAATACCACCGCTTTGGAGATTAGGGCTTCAATATATATATTCGTTTGAGGACAGGGAACAAACATTCACTATAGCAATGAACCATACAAATGAGGCAGAGCTGCAGCCAACTTGCACGCAATATGTGGTGGGAACAAGATATGCACCTTGTTGTTTTAACACTAAGACTTTGGGTTTGTTTTTTGTTGCAATATAACCTAGTGGAAGCTGGATCATGTAGAGTGAGGTCACTAAAAACACTCTGCTCATCAATGTCTACTATTCAATTAGAATAATCATGAAATCATAAAATGTAGGTCTTGAAAAAATGTGGTAATTAGATAATATAACCCCCTCACTTTACAAGTGAGAAATTAGAGACCTAGAAAGTTTAAATGATGCATTTATAGATACATAACTAATTGTGGGCCAGAGCCAGAATCTGGATTCACTGACACTACTCATTTAAAAATTAATGCTGAATATAAATATTTATTCTTCAGCTATATTAAAAGAATAATGGATAAGGAAAATTAAAGACAGAAACACAATAATAAGAATGCATCACCTGTGTGAAAAAGTTATTGTGGCAAACCAACAACTGATTATTTCAATGGTGTTGCTTAATTTGTTGAGGTAATTTCATTTTCTCTCCTTGTATTCAAAACTACAAATTTGAGACCATCTGACCAGACATAATTACTTGTTGTACAGAGCTGGTCTCTGTGCAAAGCAAACTGAATTGTGTTGAGATTGAACCATAAACTCAGCCTCATTAGCACTCTGCTCTCACTAATTTGCCTAAAGTAAAATAAGTATTTAAAGGTTCCAAGAATTCAGAATGTAGAGAAAAGAGTCATCCATCTGGGAATTATCAGGACAATTACGTGGAGAACCGAAAGGACTACACAATGAGGTTAATCTAGGTTACATATCAGTCATTCCTGCCTTGGCAGATTTAGTCACAAGAGTGGGATAGTGGTTGAAATTATAAACATTTTAACTTTGAAAAAATTTTAAAGGTAGAATGAAAACTTTTATTATTTAGGACTAACTGTTTTTTGGAAAAAAAAAAAAACAAAAAAACAAAAAAACAAAAAAAACCTCCCAAACCCTGATTTATAGTGTTTGCCAAATTCCGTGATGAAATTACTTCCAGTGTGGCTGATTTTAAGCCACCAACGCTTTAATAACTGGCCTCTTAAATTCCTCAGTGTTTATCTTTTGGAATAAATAAGCTGATGTGAGCTTGTGGGAGGTTTAGAATCTGACAAACTTGGTTTAAATCTCAGTTGTATTCCCTTGTAGCTGTGTTTTTAGTACGTACCCTAGGCTGTCATTTGCTTAAGGTGTCCTAATGGGCTTAATAGCTACTATGTAGTATTGTAAGAATGAGAGATATGTATTGATTGTAAGAATGAGAGATACTTATAGTAAAACTCCTGACACCTTTCCTAATTTGCCCTGTTTTACTCAATCCACTTCAGTTATGTTGGAGAGTTTACAGTATCTCAAACACTATAGGCACACTCCTGTTTCAGGGTCTTTGCACTTGCTATTTTCTTTGTCAAAATATTATTCACTGTGATATCCTCACGGTCTAGCTGCTCTCTGCTACTCTTATTTTGCTTTCTTCTATAGCACTTTTTTTCAGCTCACAATTACATGATTTACTTATTTATTTGGTTTTGTCTGTCTTACGCCACTGAAGTACAAATTTCACAGTATCAAGGATTGTGGTCTCTTCTGTTCACTACTGCACCCTTGGAGCCTAGAACATTGTCAGATATATAGACTTACGGCCCTCAATTAATATGTATTGGATAAATCAGTAAATGAAAAAACTATGGAAAAAAAAGTAAATTTTAATATTTGTTAATTGTCCTATCTTAAGGCTAGGGACAACTAACTTTACCTTGGTTAGCTCTAAAATCAGTAAAATTTATGTTCCAGCCAAACCATTCAACTCCAAATAGTCATGCTAATGGGATACAGCATGACTGTATCTCATACTGCTGTATTCCATACTATTATTATTAAAAGTACACTGCCTTGGATTTTGCTTTTAATAGAACTCTTCTGAAGACAAAAACCAGGAAATATAGGACAATCTACTTAACATGTTGCATCAAAACTTTGAAGGAATCACTACTTTTCATTAAACTAGGAAGACACTAGATGACAGATAAAGAGTGCTAACCATAGCAACCAATGTGATCTAATACTAGATGACTGAGTACCTTCTTCCTTTCAGAAATTTTACTGTTTATTGTTAAGGCAAAAATATGCAAATAAAATAAAAGATGATATTTTATTAATAAACACAACAAATAACACATGCAGAGTAAAATAACTTGCAATCACTTTTTGAATCAATAATAAAGGAAAGTAATCTTTTGGTGCCCTAAGTAAGAATGCAGTTTGTGAAAAAAAGTAGGTTAAAGAATTGAACATTCAAATATGGAAGACAGCTAAACTGTTTGTCATGAGGAAATATGAAAGCATGCTTACACCTAAATCTAGTGCTATTTTACATATTGATCAGACTCTAAGTTAATTTCATAGGGCAAATTTAGATAGGAGGAAATTTCTGAACACTTAATTCAAAGTAAAAGGCTGAATATGTAAAAGGTAGGGACAGTGTAAAGAAGGGGAAAAAGAAGAGAACAATGTGGGCACATTGTTTAGCATAATCTTTCTTCTACCACATGTTAATACAAGGATATCTATATCATGTTTCTTGAAACATAACAACTATTTACTCCACAAATATTTATTGAGCACTTAAACTATGTTAAAAAAAAATCCATTGTAAACCAATTTTACCCAATAAAAGTGGTATTAACCAAGTATTTTTTTAAATCACATATCAGAGTTTTATTCATAGTAGATGTTTTAGGTTGAATTGTGTCCCCAAGGTATGTCAGAGTCCTAACCCTCAGTACCTGTGAATGTGCCCTTATTTGCAAATAGGGTTTTTGCAGATGTAATCAAGTTAAGATGGGATCATTAGGGTAAATATACTCCAACATGACTGATATCCTTAGAAGAAGACTAGAAGAGAGGTAGACAGATAAAGTGAGAACATCATGTGATGATAGTGGCAAGACTAGAGTGATGCAGCTGTAAGCTAAGAAACATCCAGGACTGAATGACACCACTGGAAGCCAGGAAAAGGCAGGTAAGGATTCCAAGTGGAGTCTCAGAGGAAGCAAGGTGCTTCTAACCTTTGATTTCAGACTTTAGCCTCCAGAGCTATGAGAGAATAAATTTATGTTGCTTTAAGCTACCCAGTTTGTAGTACTGTTACAGTAGCCCTAGGAAACTAATATAATAGCCCCAAACTGAAAGCAACAAAGGTGTCCTTCAGTAGGTGAGTGTTTAGGCAAACTGTGGTACATCTATATAATGGAATATTATTCAGTAATAAAAAGAAAGGAACTATCAAGTCACAAAAGCACATGGAGGAAACTTAAATAAATAAATTTGGATATGTGAAAGAAACTCATCCAAAAAGGCTACATATTATATGATTCCAATTTTATAACATCCTATAAAAGACAAAATTATAGAGACATAGAATTATCAGTGTCTGCCAGAGGATCAAGGGTGCAGAGAAGAAGCATAGGAGAGTTTTAGAATAGTAATTATTCTGCATAATACTTTAATGGTGCATTTGCCAAAATGTACAGAATTTTACAGTACAAAGAGTCAATCCAATTGCATGCAAATTTAGAAAATCATTTAGGAAATCAAGGAAATCCCAAGAAGTAATTCAGACTTTGACACAACAATCTAACTGCATTACAAATGTATGAAATAATCTCACAGAAGGGGTTGGGGAAAAACTGTTCACCTAAATAGTTTTGGAAACAAGACTCTGAAAAACTAAAAACAAAAGGAAATAGGTATAAGTACTGTACTTAAACAGATAAAGTTGTTTCCCATAGGAGTATGGGTTAACAGTCTAATACTGCTATATATGTATACTGAATTTAAACAAGTGAATAAATGGCAGATAGTGGAAATCAGGTTTCTTACTGTTGGAACTGGAATTTATAGACAAGCAAGGGGAGACAGCTAGAATGATCCATGTGAAAATGGAGTTAGAGGCATCAATATGAACTCATATTTGGCTTAATACAGACAAGCACAGATTTACATGTAGAGATATTTATAGAAACATGTATATACATAGACTAGTACACAGACATATTTCTGTGCTTTCAGCTGAGATTGCCTAAAAGACCTGACACCCCAGCAGCAACAAGCACACCTGACATCCAGATCTTGGTTTGGGTTACCATTCTCTAATAAAAGGAAACAGGGCTCCTTGGAGAAATGGTGGTTTATGGTAGGACTGGGTCAGGAAATACACAAGATCAGTCTGAAACAGACTGTAGCACCAGAAAGGAAGAAAATCCTTTTTTAAAAAGCACCCCACATTGATGGGGAGTATGTCAAAAGAAAATAGGAGTCAACTGAAAAGAACTCCCACAGGCCAAAGCTGGAACAATTTGAGTAACAAAATAAAGTAGTATTGAATTATAACCCAGAGTATAAAATAAATGTCAATAAATTCATACTGATACAAATAAACCATTGAATAAATAAATAAATGAAAGAGAAGAGCCAGATCTCCTATGCAGAAGAATTTCAAATAATTTATGTAAATTTTTCCCTCCAGGAGAGTGATCATAACTCCAAACTTCTTAAGTGTGGGCTAATATAGTGACTTCCTTTTTTAAGAGTACAGTATGGAGAAGAATAAAAGACATAACTTTACAGTTATCAGAGAAACCTGATAACATCACCTCCCAGGTGATTAAGGTCAATATCAGCAGTCATATATCATGTTGAGTGTATAAATCATTGATAATATTATTGATATGATGTTATGAGGATAACCCTTTGCCTTTGTGGTCTTCATTCTAATAGCCTATAACTCCAGTTTCACCATGAGGAAAACGTAAAACTAACCTCAATATTGGGAGAATCTGTAAAATACCTGGCCAGAACTCAAAACCTTCAAGGTCACCAAAAACAAGGAAGGCCTGAGGAACTGTCACAGCCAAGAGGAACCTCAAAATACAAGACAGCAAAATGTACTGTGATATCTTGGATGGGATACTAGAACAGTGAAAGCACGTCAGGTAATATCTAAGGAAATTTACATAAACTACATAGGTGAACAGTTTTTTTTCACAACCCCTCTGAGATTATTTCATACATTTATAATGCAGTTAGATTGTTGTGTCAAAGTCTGAATTACTTCTTGGGATTTCCTTGATTTCCTAAATGATTTTCTAAATTTGCATGCAATTAGATTGACTCTTTGTACTGTAAAATTCTGTACATTTTGGCAAATGCACCATTAAAGTATTATGCAGAATAATTACTATTCTAAAACTCTCCTATGCTTCTTCTCTGCACCCTTGATCCTCTGGCAGACACTGATAATTCTATGTCTCTATAATTTTGTCTTTTATAGGATGTTATAAAATTGGAATCATATAATATGTAGCCTTTTTGGATGAGTTTCTTTCACATATCCAAATTTATTTATTTAAGTTTCCTCCATGTGCTTTTGTGACTTGATGGTTCATTTCTTTTTATAACTGAATAATATTCCACTATATAGATGTACCACAATTTGCTTAAACACACTCTAACTTTTTTTGTCCATTTGAATTTCAGTATTTGATATTGTGAGACCACGAATTATAATTTTTGAAAATCATCAATGATGAAAAAGAAAGCATACAATTCTCTAGAAAATCTCATTTGCCTAAGAGAAGTATCTAACAAAAGAAGCCAGAGTTAATTCTGCTGTGTGATGTGGGAAACCCTGGGTAACCTTCACGGAGTAGTGACGATTTTACTGTAAACTGATGAGATTATTTCACTTATGAAGAAGCAAAAGGATACCTTTTTCTCACACTAATAATTAGGTAGGCACTTTACAAAATGCCGCTGCAAGGATATTAACTTACACAGTGAAGATCAAAGTTTTCAATGTTTCTACACACGTAGAATTTTAATAGTATGTGATTACTTCCTAATGATTAACATCAGCCTTCTCTGACCTGTTAAGCAAATTCAGTTAGTTCTTATTTAATCTCTATTTGTTCTTCATTCTTTTAGGTATATTAGAAAGTACTTTTTAAAATAACTCCATTCAAATCAATTACTTAACAATTGTTAATGGTTTTTAGAAGACTGGATGCTACCTTAAATTCTTTAACATTATTCTAGTAACTCTAAAGTAGTTTTGTCCAACCACATTTTATTTACACATTGTGATCATACTTTAAATGTAGATAAAAACAGTTACTTTTAAATTAATCCAGATGTGGCATTTACATTGAAAATATTCAGTTTTCCCCCAAATATAAAGGACTAGAGACATAGACATTACTTTTCTAATTCACGGCATGGTTGTTTCTTTAAAACTCCTCAGGACAGATTCATACATTGAGGTCCCAAAGAGTTTATTATAAAGTACTCTCATTATTTAAGACAGTCTCCGAATAATGGATCACAGGAGAGTCTCCCTCTAATAAGTTTCTCTTTTAATACATCAGAAGCAAAAAATAATAGCTCTTCTTGAATTATTAAAATTTAGTTGGTCCCACACATTAGAACCAGTTTTGCAAAATCATGGAACAGGTATGAAAACAATCAGGACACATTCATTACCACTCCAAGTTAGGAGAATGTCTACCTGCTCAGGAACAGAAAGTGAATGTCACTTCCTGCACTCTGCTCTAATATTCCTCATGTCACATGTCCTCAACTGGAAGGACATAAAGGTTGATGAAAACAAAAACAGCATTCCCCTGGTAGCTAAGCAAGGCAGAACTTTAGATACAAAATACAGTATGGAACTGGAGGTGATTATTGTCTCTTAAATTTAAGGGAACATATTTCAAAGTTCAAAGGAAGAATCATTGATTCCTTCAACTAATATGATATTAATAACTGAAATTTATTTATCTCTTTCTTTTTATTTCTTGAGACAAGATGTAGCCCTTTTGCCCGGCTGGAGTGCAGTGGCAGGATCACGGCTCACAGTAGCCTCGACCTCCCTGTCTCAAGCGATCCTCCCGACTCAGCCTCCTGAGTAGCCGTGACTACAGGCACATACCACAATGCCCCGTTAATTTTTTATATTTTTTTTGTAGAAATGAGGTCTTGTTATATTGCCTAGGCTGGTCTTGAACTAAGCTTAAGTGATCTCGTTTCGGCCTCTCAAAGTGCTGGAATTACAGGCTTGAGCCACCGTACCTGGATAATGGACATTTCTTTGTTTGCTATTATGTTCCAAGCAGTGTCTTAAAGCCCTTATGCATTATCACTTCATGGGAGTAACTACATGTAAGTTACTCCAGAGCCAGATCTCCAGGTTCACATTCCAGATCCACCATTCACTAGCAGTATGGCCTTGGACAAATTAATAAACCTCTATGTGCCTCAGTTTTTTCAGCTGCAAAATGGAATTAATAATAAATTCTACTTGACAGGGTTATTATGTGTGTAAGAGTGAACAACAGTTATAAAGCTCATATTGTTTCTCTTTTCTCCTAAATAATCTCGTTGAAGAGAAAGATTTTATATTTAACTATAGTTTATATTTAACTATAGTTATTTTTAATATAGTTTATATTTAAAGTTTAAATATAAATTTTATATTATAAATACAAAGTTTATATTATATTTAAATATAGTTTATATTTAACTATTCTGATGATTCCTAGCATCATTATGTAGTAGGTTCCTAATAAAGATTTATTGTGTAGGTCAGAACTTCTGTCACCTGTATTTGAAATGAAGAGCTAATTAAATTATAGGTTCCCAGGATCTACTATAAAGACACTAAGTACCTGGGGCTAGACTTGAGAGGCTACCCATTTTAACCAGGCATTCCAGCTGTCTGAGTTGCCTCAAAGTTTGAGATACACTGGTATAGTGACTTGAATCTTTGTTTCATCTTCTATAAAATGTGAATTACTATAATAGTATCTATCTTATAGGGTTGTTACAAGAAGTAAATTACATATAGGAGATAGAAAATGCTTAACACAATGTCAGCAATTTTTGCTACTATATATTATGTTATTCACTTGTCTGGAACACAGAATTTATGTCAAGAATACCAGGTGATAAGAGTAGAAAGGAAGGCTGATGCTAGATAGCTGAATGTTTTAAAGTCAGGTAGGAAAGAAAAACTCAACTAACAAGGTCTAAACTACATGTTTTGATTGGGAAGGCAATATGATTATATCTTGCCAACAAATATATTAACACAGACAAAAGTCTACCTACTTAAAAATTGAAGAAAATGAGACTTCAAATTTACTTTTTTAAATGAATAACAATACTGTGCTGGAGAACAAATCAAATAATTACAAAATATTTAGAATCTATCAAAATTACCTACTCAAAGAGAGCAAAAACAAATGATGTATATGTAAGTATCAATTCATAGTCATTATCTTTTTAATTAAAGATATCACATATTCATTTCCTTTAAAACAAACTGCAGCAAACTCTAGGAATTTTCATATATATTGTTGCATTGAATGACAAAGCTCTTTGCCATAAAACGCACCATAAAGTCACTTCACATTCATCTTATGTCTTATTTTTCTCCCTTTCTCTTCCTACCTGCACAACTAAACACAGCACTTCTCTTCCTCATTCCTCATTACCTGGGGCTCACATTAAGTTTCAAGGAGGGTAGATAACTATTTAAATAACAACTCCTTAACAAATATATCTCTGAAAAAATTCCTTTGTGCCTGTGTGTTGCAGTCAAGTATTTTACTGATCATTTGTTTAAAGTTTGAGTTGGTTTTTCTGTACCTGCCATCAGCTACCTAACTATAGCATTTACTTATTTCTTCACTAAGTCTCTAATATATGTTCAACTGTAAACCGTACAAGTAACAATCTCACTGGTGCAGCCACAGAAGGTGACCCAGATTACAAAACACTGTGTGCTAATGCCAAGTTGTCTTGTTCAACGGCAGCTGCTCTATGCTTTGCCTTATTGATATTCAGATTCAACAGACACAAATCACATGGCCCCTTTGACAAGCACACACTCTCCCTGTCTTCGTTTTAAACGTGTTCAATAGCTACTGTCCTTCATAAACACACTGCTGGGGCCATTTGGTCTCCTCTGATTTTCTATCCTGCCATAGAACTGACAAGATTATCTCAGAAACATTGCTCTTGTTTCTATTTGGGGAAGTTTGTGGAAAATAATATCTTCATTTATAAAACAGAAACACATAACAGTAAAAGCCCATTTCTCTGGTGAAAGAAACACTTTGAACCATTACTCTCTGGGAAACATTGAGGCTATCTCCTTGATTATGAGAGCAAATGTTGCAATACAGAGTTATTTAAAAGTGAAGATAAATATATAGTACATGGGAATAAAATGAAATATAGCTTATGAATAACTTCCTTTTAAAGGATATCAATCAGTAAGGGCTAAATCTATTTTGTAAAAGTGTAAACACAACAAAATATCTTCTCGTCTATATGACCATTTCATTCTCCAGCTCACTACTACAAAGGTTACAAACAAAATTTCTGTACCTGAATACCTACTGGAAATCATAGAATCTTAAAATTGACTGTTCACATTAACTGGTATCACTGATTTCTTTAACACATGACACTTAAAAAAAACAAATAAAAACTTCCTTTTTAGCATTGTATTTTATAGAACATGTAACATTATCCATTGTTTGTAAGAAATACAATAAGCCAGAAATAAACCAGGAAAAAATGCCCAAAGTGGGAAATGCTTACTTTTTATGTAGATGAGCAGTGAAAAACTGAGGTAGAAGATGAGAAGGTAGTTAATATTCTTAAGTGCCATGGTCTTATTTACAGAACATCCTCTGGTGTGTTGCTGGTGGTCTGGTCCCAATCCGGCTCCTGATCCCTGTCTGTCTCAGAGAGGAGCGGGTGCCTCAGAATCCCCAGGTGCCATCTCTGTCCCACCCCACTTACAGCTCCTTCACAGAAAACACAGGGACTTAGATTCAAAAAGCAGTTTGTGCTTCTTAGCATCACTTACACCAGAGGATGGGGTGATTTTTCAAACCTGGTGCAGATTTTTTCAGGCTGGATTGGATTCATTTCCCCCCTCAAGCCTTTGCTATGAGTTTTTTTCTGTTAATGTTGTCTCCTCAAAAGGGCCTACATTACAATAGTGTCTTCAATTGCTCTCAATAGATGGATTAATTTCTGATAACTGTCTTGCCACATAATTATGATCTGGCAACTTTTAACGGAATACCGTATGTTCTTGTATATTTACTTTCATCTTCAGAACACAATTCACAGACAAGTAATCTTTTCTGTTCATAAATTATATTACCACAACTCAGATTTCTGTTGTTTATAAGTTGGGCCAAGACAGAAGAAAACTTAAACTATTGCATAAAATGAACAGAGTTCTGGAGATTATTCAGGGGTAATCTTGTCCATAAGCCCAGAGCTCATTTTATTCTTGGTTCATGAAATTATATGCTCTGGGATTTCTTGAGCTTTTGTTTTACTATAATTGATGAATGTAAACATGTTTGCTTATTTAAAAAATACACTTGTTTTAAATACAACGATATTTTCTCAGATTAAATTGTTGAAGTCCTTAAAATTATATTTTTATTAGACACCATGAAAACATCCATTAACTAAAATCAGAATGCTTTATTTTCTAATTGATGTTAGTGCTAGTACAGAGCCTTTTCCCATTGTTAAAACTGTTCACTTTTACTCTTTAAAATGCAATTTCTATGGCTGATTTTTACAAAGCTTTATAAATCTGCCAGATGTTTAACTATATAACATATATTTTGAAGTCTTTATGTTTTCTGCCCATGTCTCTAATATCTTGATAGTCAGCTTAATGGTTTTTATTAACATTATTCTCTCACATACTCACAGATTTACTTGCTAAAATAGGGTTTATCCTTTTAAAATTATTTAATTTTTATAGAATTCATGACAATTATTATTTTTAAAGATTTTTTCCTCCTCTCATGCAAATAATTTAACTTGGGCAATTTAACAATAAGAGCAAAAGAATTTCAGGTTACAGAAGCATTATTAACTCCCTACTCTAATCCCTGTGTTTTGTCAACTGGAGAACTGAGAAGCAGAGCAATTATTCTGTGTGCTCAGAGTCTGGTGGGTCACTATCAACATTAGGACCAGAGTCTCCCCATGATTTCTAGAACATTAGTTCTTCAATAAATCTTGTGAAGTCTCTTTTCATCTTTATTCCTATGTGTTCTTTCATGCCTTTTGCAACAATACCATTCTGGGACATCTACATACTGAACCAACTTGATCTCCATTCGTCCTAAAGAGGCCTCCACAATGAACCCCAAGACTAAGGAATTTATAACATGTAAGGCGAATTGACAGACTGGAAAAAAAAGTGAATAGACTCAGGTAAAGAATCTGATGGTATTAGAAAGCCTTCTGTTAGGGTGTGTTTATGAGTGTCACAATCAAAGAAACAAAGAAAATTAGTTTTTCAAAACACAAAAGTGTCAATGAAAATAAGTAGTTGAGAGAATATGTTATACAAAGAATGGTTATAGGAATTATATACACGGAGTTTGAATATAAAAAATTAAGTGGATATAGCCATTATAAAAATGAGTCAATGGGTACCATGTGTCAGATTTGGGCTAGTCAGGAATTCCTTTAGAAAAAAGAAGTAGTATTTACGTTGATTTTCAAGCATAAGTATGGGTATGCTGTAGTCTAAATGGTTTCCCCGCTTCCCAAATTCACATGTTGAAACCTAATCCCCAATGTGATAGTATCAAGAGGTGGGGAGTTTTGAAAGGTGATTAGGCCTAACCTTCATGAATGGGATTACTGCCCTTATAAAAGAAGCCTGAGGGAGTTTATTTGCCCCGGCACCACATGAGGAAACACAGAAGGAACCTTCTAAGAGGAACAGGCCCTTGGCAGCTACCAAATTTGCTGGTACCTTGATGTTGCTCTTCTCAGTCTCCAAAATTATAAGAAATCAATTTCTGTTATTAAAAATTACCCAGTCTAAATTTTGTTATAGCAGCATGAACAAACTAGGGGTATAAGAAATAAATAGGGCAAGACTGAGGTGTAAGAGTTTTACAGGAAAAGGATATTATATAGGAATAGAGGCCTAAAGCAGTTGGGCAAATCAAGAAACTAGAAATATTCTGATATAGCAGAAACGTAGGTGTGAAGAGATGTCAGGAAATAAGACTCAGCAAATCCACAAAATCAAGCAAGTTTAATTTTCAATATGAGGAAAGCACACCATTAATAGGTTTTAAGTAGTGAATTCACATACTCAGAGTTGTGTTTAGAAAGACAAATCTACGAGCAATGTAGCAATGGTTGGAAAAAGGCAGATGGAAAGCACAGAAACCAGTGAGAAAAGGATATTGCTGTTGTCCACAAGAGAGATGATAAGGGACTGAACTAAAGCAGAGACAGTGGGGATGATAAAACAAAACAAAACAGCAATAAACTAGATATATCTAAAGACATATAGAGAATAAGGCAACATGAAAACTAATTTTAATTTGAGTTTTGGCATTTGGGATATTATTAATGTCATTCATAAAAATGAAGAATATAGATAAGGGCACCTATACAAGAAACAGCAAAAACCATCCTTCCCAAGTAAGAAATATGTAAGTGAGCTCAACAGCAATAAAGTAAAATAACCAATTGAGATAGACAATTCTTGACTTTTGGAATGGAGAGAGAGAAAGAGAGAGAGAGAAGGGAGGGAGGGAAGGAACAAAGGAAAGAAAAGGAAGGAAAGTGGGAGGAAGAAAGGAAGGAAGGAAGGAAGGAAGGAGAAAAGGAAAGAAAAAAGCAGGAGAGAGGGAGGAAGGGAAGAAAGAAGGAAATAAAAGAGCAGTTCAGAAATAAGAAATCAATGAGAACTGAGATGAAACTAAACTCTCATGTGGAAATGCTACAATTCACAGTTCACAAATGGTTCCCATGGAAGCCAACCTCTACCAAAGATGAGCTCACACAGCTTAAAACTATGAATCAAACTAGAAACCCACTGCCATGGCAGACATTGGACACAATGAATGGGAACATTCACACTCAAAAGATTCATGATAATAGAGCTAACTTAAGGGATTATAAAATAACACTGTTAAGATACAGAAAAAAAGTATCACAGAAAATAAGTGGTTGAGAAAATATGTTATACAAAGAATGCACTGTTCTGGCCAGGCACGGTGGCTCACACCTGTAATTCCAGCACTTTGGGAGGCCGAGGCGGGTGGATCACCTGAGGTCAGGAGATTGAGACCATCCTGGTCAACATGGTGAAACCCTGTCTCTACTAAAAAAATACAAAAGTTAGCTAGGCGTAGTAGCAGCCACCGTAATCCTAGCTACTCAGGAGGCTGAGACATGAGAATCTTTTGAACTTGGGAGGTGGAGATTGCAGTGAGCCAAGATCATGCCACTGCACTCCAGTCTGGCTGATGGAGTGAGACTTTGTCTCAAAAAAAAAAAAAGAAAGAAAGAAAGAAAGAAAAAGAAAAAAAAAAGAATGCACTGTTCTTATGTACTGTTCATGGGTAAATTAGTACAACCTTTATGGAAAACAATAAGGAAATTACTCAAATGACTTAAAATATAACTATCATTTGATCCAGTAATCCCATTACTGTGTAACTGCCCAAAAGAAAAGGAATCATTACATGAAAAAGATACCTGTACTTGTATGTTTAATGCAGTACTATTCACAACAGCAAAGAAATGTCCATCAGTGGATGATTGGATAAACAAAATATGGTCTACATATATAACACAATGGAACACAATTCAGCCATAAAAAATGAAATCATGTATTTTACAGCAACATGGATGGAACTGGAACCCATTATCTGAAGGAAAACAACTCAGACACAGAAACACAAATAATGCATGTTCTCACTTATAAATGGGAGCTAAATAATGTGTACACATAGATGCAGAGTGTGAAATGATAGACGATGGAGACTTGGAAGGTTGAGGGGGTTGGAGGAGGGACAGATGATGACAAGTTACTTAATGGATGTAAAGTACATTGGTGATGGATACACTAAAAGCCTAAACTTCACTGCTCTGCAATATGTCCATGTGACAAATTGTGCCTTTTAAATATATGCAAATAAAAATTTTCAAGGGATGAAAGAATGCATTTATTTTATAAAACAAGAACAAGACATGATAAAAAATGATTGGGCCTATTTGAAAATAAACTGAAGATAAATTCTAAAAATAAAAAAGTCATTAAAACTTTTTGAAAAATTTAACTAATAACTTAAATAGTAGATGACACTACAATAAACTAAACAGAAGATCTGAAGTTTTTTTTTAGAATAGATCAATGTGAGATAAGGAATTGGTGAAAAAGAATGAACAGTAAAGAGACATAGAAAATAGAATAGAAAGTTGTATCTCAGAAACGAGGAAAAAATTGGGAGAAGGTAAGTACCAAGAACTAATGGACTAGAGTTTTCAGATATGAAAAAATATGACTTCTCCAATTTAGAAAAGCTCACTGAATCCCTAGGGAATATTACATTTAAAGTGCAACAAAATAATTACCACAAAAGCAAAAATTGACAATTGGGACCTAATTAAACCAAAGAGCTCTGCAAAGCAAAAGAAACTATCATCAGAGTGAACAATCTACAGAATGGGAGAAAATTTTTGCAAACTATGCATCCAGCAAAGGTCCTGTAATTCTCCAGAATCTGTAAGGAACTTAATCAGTTCAATAAGCAAAAAGTAACCCATTAAAAAGTGGGCAAAAGACATGAACAGACACTTCTCAAAAGAAGACATATAAGCAGCCAATAAACATGTAACAAAATGCTCAATATCACTGATCATCAGAGAAATGCAAATCAAAACTACAATGAGATGCCATCTCACACCAGTTCGAAAGAATATTTCTTTTTAAGTCAAAAAACAACAGATGCTGGTGAGGCTGTAGATAAAGGGAACACTTACACACTGTTGATGGGAATGTAAATTAGTTCAGCCACTGTGAAAAGCCGTTTGAAGATTTCTCAAAGAACTTAAAACAGAAATACCATTTGATCTAGCAATACCATTTCTGGGTATATACCCGAAGGAAAATAAATCATTCTACAAAAAATACACATGCAACCATGTGTTCATTACAGCACTATTCACAATAGCAAAGACATGGAATCAACCTAGGGTCCCATCAACGGTGGATTGGATAAAGTAAATGTGATACATAAACAAAACGGAATACTTTGTAGCCATAAAAACAACAAAATCGCATCCTTTGCAAGAACATGGATGCAGCTGCAGGCCATTATCCTAAGCAAAATGATGCAGGAAGAGAAAAATCAAATGCTGCATGTTCTCGCTTATAAGTGGGAGCTAAATATTGGGTACACATAGACATAAAGATGGGAACAATACACACTGAGGACTACTGCTGAGAAGAAGTGGGTGAAGGGCTGAAAACTATCTATTGAGTGCTATGCTCACTACCTGGGCAACGGGATCATTCATACCTCAAACCTCAGTGTCACACAATATACCCATGTAACATATCTGCACATGTACCCCCAGTATCTAAAAGTTAAATTTTTAAAAAAAGAAAAATAAAAACATACAGTGCAGTAAAATAAGCAAAATAAAACCTTAAAAGTCAGCATTTGTCGTTAAAGTCTAAAATGTTTACGGTAGAGCAATAATCAAAATCATGAAAGACTTTTCATGAATAAATTAGGTGCCATAAAACAAAGAAAGTAGGAGAAGAGGAAGATTTATAGATAAAAATAGAAGGTACAGTTTTAAAATATATTCAATTTGAGCTGTCTATTCAAAACCAACTGAAGATCCAGAACGTAGTAGGTTCTGGAGATACAATTTCAGAATGTAGGACAGCTGTTCTTATTGGTGGAAATTCTTGATGCCATATTAATGTACAAGCATTTGTTTGTTTTACACATACTATACAAAAGGTATATTATATATACACCTGCTATATATCAGACACTAGAGTCATCATCAGTAATTTGCATGTTTAAGACAGGGTCATCACCCTTGTTGAATTAAACTCTGGTGAGCAGATGCAGTCTTCTGAGGAGAAAAGTACTTTATCTCCCAGTTCCTTGATATTCAAAATTGATTTAATAAGGGTACAAAGATTTATCTTCAGTTCAGTTCTGTGTATTATAGATTCTTTTACACACATCATCTCACTTAATACAGCATCTCCACAAAGTAGATTAAGTTAACCCTAATTGACAATGGTAAAAAAGAGATTGAGAGACCCAAGTTACCTGTATAATAAGTGCTGCAGTTCAGATTCACACCCAACTTGCTTATTCCAATGTTCTTAATTATTGTTATAATGGTATTTATTGTTAATTACATAATCATAAATGTATTCTTGTGAAAAACCCCAAATATTAGGATAAAGGATCTTTGATAAACAACAATCCCACACTCCTCTCCAGAAGTAATCATTGTTATTTGTTAATGAATATCGTTTTATACCACTCTCTGCTACAGTTTGATAAATACATAGATGATGGATAGATGATGTATAGATGAATAGAGACATAAATATTATTTTGCTTCTTTTCTTAAATAATGGTATGATACTCTATGTATTATTCTGCAACTTGCTTTTCTCATTAAACAGTGTGTCTTGAAGATTTCGGCATTTAACTCACATACTGTTTAATGCCACATGGCATTTCATAGTATACATGTGCTATAGTTTAATGATTTCATTTTTCTGGGCATCAATGTTTCAAATTTACTTTATGTAAACAATGATTAATAAAAATCATTTTCACACCTGTTTGTTTAAATGCATAAGAGTTTCTCTAGGGTAAATGCTAAAATTTACCTTAGGCAAATACAGAAATTTTGAGGATAAATTTTGAAGCTGGCTATTGGGTATGTAAAGGTATATCATATTATTTATTCTATGTTTGTATAGATTTTTTAAAATTAATTACAACAAACTTGAAATTTTAAATTTGCATATTTTTCTTATTTAGAAAAATTGAGCATCTTTTAGCATTTGTATTTACTCCTCAATGATTTGCCAACTCATATCATATTCACGTTTCTATCAACTCTTAAATAATTTTTATTTAGTTAGTTGTAGCATTTATTTATAAAGGTTTGATCTTAATTCTTAGTCTGCTATAAATGTTGAAAATGTTTCTTCTCAGTAGTTTCATTTTCTCTTAAAGTTTATAGTTTTTCTTTATACTATTTGATTTTGAAAATTTTTTATGACTTTTATTTTTGTGTTATTAAAGAAGGCTTTTTTTTCTCATCAGGCTTACTAACACAGGGATTCCCATTGAGTTTTATTCCAAATTTTATTTTAAAAATTTAAAATACATGTATTAAAATTTCTTAAAATTTTATGACTTTAACCCACATGGAATAGATTTTTATGAATGGTCTAACTTACATATTTAATTTTATTTCTAAATTATAGACTTAACTTTATTCCCAGATGGATAGCCAATGTCCAAACTACAAAATCATGTATAAAACCGGTGTATATAAAAATTTTTTGTTTAATTACACTTTTGTGACTCCTCTGCCAGTAAATTTAAACTTAGTTGTTTCTTTTTCTCCTTCTCTTCCTCCTCCTCCTCCTCCTTCTTCTCTCTCTCTCTCTCTCTTTCTTTCTTTTTTTAGGGTATCTGTCACCCATCCTAGAGTGCAGGCAATAGCGCGATGTCAGCTTGCTGCCTCAGCAGCACGGGCCCAAGAGATCTTCCCAACCTCAGCTTCCGGAGTACCTGGAATTACAGCCAGGCTCCAATGTGCCTTCTTCATTTTTTTTTTTTTTTTTTTTAAAGACGTGGAGTCTCACTGTGTTCCTCAGGGGCTGGTCTTTAACTTCTGAGCTCAGGTAGTCCACCCACTTTGGCCTTCCAAAGTGCTGGGATTACAGGCCTGAGCCACCACGCCCGGCCTGAAACTTTCTTTTACAAGTTTGCCTTCCCTTGTACAGTTTATCTTCCAGATTAGTTTTCTAAGCAGTTGCTCTATCTCCTTTCAACAACAACTATTCCAAGTATAATGGGGATTTCGTTTATTGTATAAGTTAATGAGGGGATAATTGATATTTTTTCAATATTGCATTTTTCTTCTTTTTTTTTACTTTAAGTTCAGGGATACGAGTGCAGAATGTGCAGGTTTGTTACATAGGTATACATATGCCATGGTGGTTTGCTGCACCCATCAACCTATCACCTAGGTTTTAAGCCCCACATGCATTAGCTATTTGTCCTGATGTTCTCCCTCCCCTCACCCCTGACCCCACTGACAGGCCTGGTATGTGTTTTTCCCCTCCCTGTGTCCATGTGTTCTCATTGTTCAACTCCCACTTGTGAGTGACAACATGCAGTCTTTGGTTTTCTGTTCCTGTGTTAGTTTGCTGAAGATGATTGCTTAAAGCTTCATCCGTGTCCCTGCAAAGGACATGATCTCATTCCTTTTCATGCCTGCATAGTATCCCATGGTGTGTAGGTGCCACATTTTATTTATCCAGTCTATCATTGATAGTCATTTGGGTTGATTCCATGTCTTTGCTATAGTGAATAGCACTGCAATGAACATATGTATGCATGTATCTTTAAAACAGAATGATTTATATTCCTTTGGGTATATACCCAGTAATGGGATTGCTGGGTCAAATGGTATTTCTGCTTCTAGATCTTTGAGGAATCACCACACTGTCTTTCACAATGGTTGAACTAACTTACATTTCCACTAACAGTGTAAAAGCATTCCTATTTCTCCAAACCTCGTCAGCATCTGTTGTTTCTTGAAAAACTACTCTTCAAAGTATAATGGGGATTGCCTTTATTGCAAAAGCTAATGAGGGGATAATTGATACCTTTTCAATATTGCATTTTTCAGTATCTGAATAATCTTACAATATTTAACACATATTGAGTCATTCTTATAAGCCAGACACTTTCTAAAACCTTTCTATGCATTCTTTATTTAATATCTATCATAATACTATGAAGCAGGTTCTATTTTTTCCATTTTATAGATGATAAAAATACAAAGATCCAGTGATTCATCTCAGTTATCACAGCCAATAGGTCACTCTAGAAGAGAAGACAATGTAGAGTAAGAAAAGGAGAGGGTCAGCAGCCACACTAATACTTAATAATTGGAGGATAAGAACCCAGAGATTTAAGAGAAATAACCAGGATATTGTGGTGTCATGGAAGAGAGGAAAGAGGGTCAGAAAAGAGAGTGACGAACAGTGGTAATGCTGCAGGAAAGTGAAGTCTGATAAGGACCAATTCAATTTGGCAGGAAGGGGATTTTTAGTGACCTTGGTGACAGGAATATCAATGGAGCATTGGGACAAAATCCAAATATCAGTTATTTTTTATGAGTGAATTCAACATTAGCAAGTAGAGACAGTAAGTGCAAAGTACACATTCCAAAAGATGGGTGTGCAGAAAACATGGGACGGGGAGGCAAAGTTTAAAACGGATTTATGGCCAAATACTTTTTTTTAACATGAAATACATGCCAAAAAAGAAAAAAAAAAGGAACCAGAAAAACTGAAGGTATGAAACAGATAAGGATATTTGATGGAGCAAGCTTCCTGAGGAGGTGAGAAAAATGGGATCCATTTGTGTTACAAACAATCCAATTATACAATTTTAGTTATTTTTAAATGTACAATTAAATTGTTAGCAACTATAGTCACCCTATTGTGTTATCAAATACTAGTTCTTATTTATTCTTTCTAACTATTTAGAAGAAAAGATAATATCAAGTACTTAAATAAAGAGACGAATTGAAGAAACAGAGAAATGGAAAGGCTGCAAGACTCATCTGCCAGCTTTGATAACAGAGTAAAGGGTCCAGCTGAACTGAAATCCAGCTAAATTCATTTGTAATGCTGCTAAAAAGCACAGTGGCATGATCTTTCCAGCAGCAAAAAGAGTGCTAGCACAGAAGCAGAGCTGGCAGACTACAGGATTACTTCAGGAATGAGAGCTTTCAGAGTGGAAGGATAAGTAATAGGTGGAGGCCTTATAAGCAATGCTTAGAGACAATGGCAACTGAGGTAACTAATGAGGGAAGTTATGAACAGACAAGGAAAAAATGAGGTTTCATTGGATTAGGGGTATTTATGTGGTAGAGAAGCAGATGAAATGAGACTGCGGTTGAATTCAGACAGTGGGATATTGAAGTCTGTAAATATAAAAGAAAGAACTGATCAGGCTTGATCTAGGCTAAATTGGAACCATGGTGGAGATTGCAAGAAAATTCTTTGGTGTAGCCTAAGAAAACTATATAATGAATAGCTATTTAATAAAGTTCACCCCCACAAGTAGGTATTCAAGTAAATGAGGATCAATTCAGTGAAAGACTTGTAATGGTTAATTGTGTGTGTCAACTTGACCTGGCTAAGAGATGCCCAGATAACTTGTAAAACATTATTTCTGGGTGTGTAGTGGGGGTGTTTCCAAAAGATATTACCATCTGAATCAGTAGGCTGAGTAAAGAAGATCTGCCCTCTCCAAAGCAGGTGAGCATCATCCAATCCTTTGGGAATCCAAACAGAACAAAAAGGTGGAAGAAGGGCAATTTTACTCTCTCTTCTTGAGCTAGGACATTTCTCTTCTCCTTCCCTCAGACATTAGTTCTTAGGCCTTTGGTCTCTGGGACTTATTCCAGCGGCACCCCCCAGTTTTCAGGCCTTTGGACTTGGATCAAGAGTTACATCATTGGCTTCCCTGGTTCTCAAGCCTTCGGACTCAGACTGAATTACACCACTTTGGCTTTTCTGGTTCTCCAGCTGGCAGATGGCATATCATGGGAGTGAATGTGAGCCAATTTTCCTAATAAATTACACAAACATATACACACATACCAATCCTACAGGTTCTGTTTCTTTGTAGAATTCTGACTAATATAGGACTAAATATATCTTTTTCCCTAAAGACTTCTAAGACACCCTCCAAGTTTTTTCTACTGTATTCTGTGAGCTAGAGAGAAGTAGAATAAAGGAGAAAAATCAATTTCCTGCTGTTCAGAGAAAGTAGAAAATTATGTAAAACATTTCCTCAAAAGATGTAGAATTTCATTACATGTAGCTTTACTCCACTTGGAGCCCTTCTGCTCACTGAGCATTTAAAAAAAGCAGGAATACAGATTTACACATATTAAATTTTGATACGTGTCTTAAACATATAAGTACATATATCAAATAATGAGTTGTATATTTGAATCTGGAACTCATCAGAGAACTCTGAGTTAGATATATAAATTGACATAATGAGGCACATTAAGCTATTTGGAGAGATAATAACACTTAGCAGGTAAGAGGAGATTATTATAAAAAATAATAATAATAATAAAGGAATCAACAAGGACTAATCTCTGTGGCTCACTTAGCTCAGTAAATCTAAAAGAACAAGACCAAGAAAAAGCAGCCAGTGAGTAGAAGGAGAATCCAGAAAACATGGTTACCTAGAAGGCCAAGAAGTATTTCTCTAAGAACAGAGTGATTAACTGAGTCATCTACTACTAAGATGATGACTGAGAGCTGGTTGTTAGTTTGGTGACATGAAAGTCACTGATGACCTTGATAAGAGAAATTTCAATGTGTTCAAGAGAAAATGCAAGGAGAAATAAATGCAGATTGAAAATGCAAGGGACATGTAAGGGATATGTATATATACATACATATATATAATACATATTGTAATGTGTGTGTCTGTGTGTGTGTATATATATGTGTGTGTGTGTGTATATATATGTTCTATATTATTATAGAACATTTAAATGCTGTTGGGAATGACCCAGTAGATAGGGAAAGTTGTGACACCTTTCTACTCTCCTACTATCCTATAGAAAGTTAAGAAAAGGAGTTTGTTTCAAAATCTGTGTTTTCAGAACTTAATCCACATCAGTGCTAGGTACTCATGAAGTATCAGAATGAATCACTCATTAAATTTGCTTTATTACCCCTAGCTGCAACACTTCAGATGTTGGTAATGGTATTGTTTTGAAAACGGAGTATTTCTTAAGTATAGGTCTGTCATTTTTCTTTGCACATTTGAGCAACTGATTGACAGGCAGAAGAGTCCTTTTTTCTCCAAAACAGGCATTATGTGCCAGTAATCAACATGCATTCAACTGCGGGCTCCTTCTTGTAATTACTAATGCTCATTTCCAACTAGGATGTGAACAGTTGAAAAGTACTGACTTGATAAATATTTTCTATGGCTAGATTCACATCGAAGAATTTAGATTTCTTGGACTGCAAGTAACAAATTACCTTAAGAAAATAAAGAATTTATTGGCAGGATACTCAGTGCAGCACAGAATAGATGAGAATTCAAGAGAATAGGTATGAATAGAATGGAACTATGGTGGTGTGGAGTCCAGACAATAAGCATCACACACAATTTCATAAGGAAAATACCATTCAAATGAGTGAATTTTAATTTTTTTTTCCTATTTTTCCTTCAAAGTCCAGGAAGAGAGAGTCAGAGTAGCCTCCCTAGGGTAGGGCAGTGCACCTTGACTTGCAGTACAGTATTTTAAAACTACACTCAGTGGAAAAGTATAACTCCCCAAAAGGAATTTAGCACACTGCTATCAAATGAAAGAGAAATGGATGCAGGCAACCAAAAGGAGAAATGACCATGAGAGACCTCAGGCAAAAAATTTAATTAAGAATTCATGACAGGTTTGAGTGTCCTTACCACGCTTTTAAAATTAAAAACAACAACAACAAAATCCAGTGAGTGAAGTCATTGTACATGATGGCACATGAAAAAATTAGACCCTGTTGAAGATAAGATCCGTCACAAAATCACTGACTACATTAAAGATGTGCATATATGTGTTACTGAGGTTTGCAATCATTGAATTGAGGTATACTTCCAGAATTATAGGGGAAACAAATATTATAAATTCTGGAAGTCATATAAGACAAAGCAATTATTTGATTAGCTTACTGGCATATATAAACTTACTTCATTCAAATCTTATAATTGCCTTCAGAAATTATTATATTTCATTTAAAGACAGATAAAGGTGTACTTTAAAAAACTTATTTGGAGTTCTGGAAGCAGCCCTGGTTCTAGTTAATTTATGTTCCTATTTGGAAATTAAGACAGCTGAAGCTTTTTTGCTTCTCCTCATTCATCATCACTACAGAGAAGCAGAAATAGCAACAGAGCCTGACATTCAGGTAAGAGAGACGATATAAAAAAAACATATTCTGTTCATGTCATAAATCATGGTGACACTACTAAGAAAAGAATGTGAACAATTCTGAGTAGCTGTCATCAATGACATCAATATTAATTTCAAAAATCATTTGTGGACTGAAACCTTTAGTTCCCTATAATATTTTTTCTTATATCTTGCTATAAATAATGATTGCACAGATTCTGTGTGAGTATCACTCATGACAAGGAATGGCCAAAAAAGTACAAAGGGATTCATGTGTTGACCCCTTACTTTGGAGAACTTGGGTTGCCTTCCCAGGCAAATAATCACAAGGCACACAAGTCTGAAGAATCTCCAGGAAGCTTTCTATCAAATATATGTGTGGTGGCTTTCTTCCCATGAACTATACTTATATCTATAAATAAATGTATCTAGCCTCTCTGTAAAGAAGGAGAAGAGATATATGAATTAGGAGGATGAAGAGGTAGAGAATGGAGGCCCAGAGTTTGGATCAATAGCTGCCTGAAGCATTTTCATCATTAGCATCCCTAGGACATTTAGCGCTTTGGGAATATTTATTTGCCAATGTGTTTATTACAAAAACAAACCTCTCAAAATATCAGATCCAGACTTTTTTTTATCTCACCTGGCTTACTTATAGGGGGTAATCGAAGCTATCAGCACAAAAAGCTTGTTATTTCCTTAAACCCTTGATAGTTTTTGGCAAATGAAACTATAAGCTTAAAAATTCAAACCCATTAAGAAAAAAAATTCAAAACAAAGAAATTTTAGAGAACTTTTTCTTTATCAAATGATTCTTTGGTTTGCAAAAGGGTAAACCCATACATTATATTATGTACTTTCCAAAAATAATCTGTATTTTTAAAATCTTCCCTAAAAAGCAGATTTTTGGTAAAGTACGGTTGATGTATATATTCATGTGTAATTTCTTTGTTGTAGCATTAAAAGTCATTTGTGAAGCCCAAAATATATACCAGGTTTGGGGGAATAAATGTGAATTAATTCAATCTCTTACATGAAGAGCCTATATTAAAATTGGTATAAACAACCACAAACAAAGTGGATTATAACATGATATACTGTTTTTAAAAATGTTCAAAGTGCTATGAAAGCATGAATGAAAAAGTGATTAATTCTTTCTAAAATTTCAGAGACAACTTCATAAGTGCCATTTTAAATAGACTTTTAAAGAATAAATAAGAATAAGTATGCCAAGTAGCAGAGTTTGATAAAGAAATTCAGGGCCCAGGAGAAAACAGAATGTATTTATTTGCAGAATCAGCAAATAATTGGGATTGCCTTGACTAAGGAATGCTGAGAGAGAAATAACGAAAGGTATGTCTGCAAGAGTAGACTATGGGCAGATTTTGTGAGCGGAAATGTCATGCCAGTAAGTTTAGAGAGTCAACAAACAATTTTAAAGAGAAGAGTTGTGATGGTTAATTTTATGTGTCAATTTTACTAGACTAACGGATGTCCAGATAGCTGGTAAAAAAATACTTTCTGGATGTGCCTGTGAAGGTATTTCCAGAGGGATTAGCATTTGAATTGATAATCTAAGTAAAGAAGATCTGCCTTAACCAATGTGAATGAGCGTCATCCAACCCACTGAGAACCCAAACAGAACAAGAAGACAGATGTAAGGGCGAATTTGTTCTGTCTGTTTGGGTTGACACATCCATCTTCTACTGCCCTCAGACATCGGAGCTCCTGGCCTTTGGACTTGAGCTGAATTAATCCACTGGCTTTTCTGGTTCTCCAGCTTGCAGTATAAAGCTCATAGGACTTCTCATCCTTCATAATCACTTGAGCCAATTCCCATAATAATTTTTATGTATATAAACACACACATATATATAAAATCTCTTATTGGCTTTTTTCTGTAGAGCCCTGATATAGGAGTGATATAATCAGGCTAGTGATTTAAGTTTAAGAATGATAATTCTAGCTTAGTATGAGGGATAAAATGGAATCACTAGAATAACAGTGATTATAGTCATATAGGGCATGAAGGGGGAGAAGAGAATGCACTGTGGTTTGCAAGACCAACTTTACATAGCCACCTATTTTGAGACCTGAAAGCTAAGAATGGAATAGGTTTTTATATATTTAAATGGTTAAAAAATCAAATAATATTCTATGACATGCAAAAATTATATAAAATTCAAGTTTCTATGTCCATAAAGTTTCACTGGAGCACAGCTATGTTCATTTGTATACATATTATCTATGATTGCATTCATACTACAATTGAGTAGAGATCACACGGCCCACAAAGCTTAAAATATTTACTACCTAGAACTTTACCAAAAAGATTGCTGACCCCTGATTTAGGGTGTGAACAAAACTGTGGATGGCTAGGTCCAATATGAGTTCCATTCAGAAAGGTCCTACTACCATAAGTAAAAAGCAAAACCTAAAAATATTAATGGCTGAGTTATTAACCTAGTTCAATTTCTGGTAACTAACAAAGATCCCAAATAAGGAAAAATATAACTATCAGACAATATTGGACAAACTGACAGTAAGCAGACAATCTCTCCTCCTTCTACTTACCACCACATTACCAAGTGAAATTATTTAAAACACACACACACATCCCACACGCACATTCATGTGTTCACAAAGACATGAAAAACTTGGAAAGCCCATATTGCACTGAAAACTTGAGAAGGGAACAAGCTTTGGAGAAAAAAATTTAAGGAATTTCTGACAGATATAGTGTCATAAATAAAAGATTTAAGGAAGTCAAGTGTATCCGGAATTGGGGGGTTCCTGGTCTCAGTGACTTCAAAAATGAAGCCACAGACCTTCGCGGTGAGTGTTACAGTTCTTAAAGATGGTGTGTCCATAGTTTGTTCCTTCAGACGTTCAGATGTGTCTGGAGCTTCTTCCTTCTGGTGGGTTCGTGGTCTTGCTGTCAAGAGTGAAGCTGCAGACTTTCACTTTCATGATGAGTGTTAAGCTCTTAAAGGCAGCATAGACCTAAAGAGTCAGCAGCAGCAAGATTTATTGCAAAGAGTGAAAGAGCAAAGTTCTCACAGTCTGGAATATGACCCGCGGGTTGCCACTGCAGGCTCCTGAAACCTGCTTTTATTCCTTTATCTGACCCCACTCACATCCTGTTGATTGGTCCATTTTACAGAGAGCTGATTGGTCTATTTTACAGAGAGCTGATTGGTCCGTTTTAACAGAGTGCTGACTGGTGCGTTTACAATCCTTGATCTAGACACAAGAGTGCTGACTGGTGCCTTTACAATCCTTGAGCTAAACACAGAGTGCTAGACAGAAAAGTTCTCCAAGTCTCCACTAGGTTAGCTAGATAGAGAGTTAGCTAGATACAGAGTACCAATTGGTGTATTTACAAACTTTGAGCTAGACACAGAGTACTGATTGGTGTATTTACAAACCCTGAGCTAGACACAGAGTGCTGATTGGTGTATTTACCATCCCCTAGCTGGACATAAATGTTCTCTAAGTCCCCATCAGGCTCAGGAGCCCAGCTGGCTTCACCTAGTGGATCCTGCACACGGGCTGCAGGCAGAGCTGCCGGCTCGTCCTGAGCTGCACTTGCACTCTTCAGCCTTTGGGCGGTCCATGGGACTGGGCGCCATGGAGCAAGGGGCAGCGCCCATTGGGGAGGCTCGGGCGGCACGGTAGCCCACAGCAGAGGGGGAGCTCGGACATGGCAGGCAGCAGGTCCCGAGCCATGCCCCACGGGGAGGCAGCTAAGGCCCAGCAAGAATTTGAGTGCAGCACCGGCAGGCCGGCACTGCTGGGGGACCCGGCACAACCTCGGCAGCTGCTGGCCCAGATGCTAAGCCCCACCGGCCGCTCCCCGTGCGGGGCCGCTGAGCCCGTGTCCGTGCCTGCTGGAACTTGCACTGGCCCGCCAGCGCCGCACGCAGCCCCGGTTCCCACCCGCACCTCTCCCTCCACACCTCCCTGCAAGCAGAGGGAGGAGGCTCTGGCCTCAGCCGGCCCAGAGAGGGGCTCCCACGGTGCCGGTGCCGTGGCGGGCTGAAGGGCTCCTCAAGCGCCACCAGAGTGGATGCTGAGGCGGAGGAGGTGCTGAGAGTGAAGGCTGCTAGCACACTGTCACCTCTCACCAGGGAGGATCAATATGTAACTTCCATTCTGGAGAAAGTGGTTTCATTTGCCATGACAAAAGGAGAAGAGATATTTTGAGGAATAGGGATTAAAAGCTCAAGCTTTGATGTCAGCCAGTCCTGAGCTTTAATGCTATCATTGTAACTTTATTCATTAAATAAATATTTAATAAATACCAACTGTATACCAAGCAATTACATGATATTATACAAGCTTAAAATCTCTGAAGCTGTTTCTTAAGCCCGTTTCTTAAATGGTACCTTACAGATCTATTGTGAAAATCAAATAACAACCACCACCACTACCACCATTAAAACAAAGACAACAACAACAACCAAAACACTTCTATTGTGCTTATGATGGGCTCAGCATTGCTTTAAGTATTTTATATACTAATTTATTTGAATTATAACACCATTTTACAGAAAAGGAAACCAAAATACAGAGAAGTTAAGCAAATTGAACAATTTTCACAGCTTGTGAGGGAAGACCTGTGATTGGAAATCAGATACTCTGTATTCATAGTTCATGCTCTTAACCACTGTGTTTTATTATTTCTCCAAATAAGATAAAGTATGGAAAGTATCATGATGTCTGTGTTTCTGTTGTTCAATAAAAAATGGCAGCCGGGCTTGATGGCTCACGCCTGTAATCCCAGCACTTTGGGAGGCCAAGGCCAGCGGATCAGGAGGCGGGCAGATCAGGAGGTCAGGTTAACCGTCCTGGCTAACGCGGTAAAACCCGTCCCTACTAAAAATAGAAAAAATTAGCCGGGCTTGGTGGCGAGTGCCTTTAGTCCCACCTACTCAGGAGGCTGAGGCAGGAGAACGGCGTGAACCCCAGAGGTGGAGCTTGCAGTGAGCTGAGATCGCACCACTGCACTCCAGCCTGGGCGACAGAGTGAGACTCCGTCTCAAAAAAAAAAAAAAAAAAAAAAAAAGGCTATAACTACATTTTATGGAAATCACTTAAAACTTCAATATAAAGTAAGGACTACCAAGTGGGCGGAATGGAAGACAGATGGAAATTATTTCATTTTTAAAACCTTTTTGCAGATTAATGACTTTCAGAAGAAGCTCTTCCAGGAGACACAAGGAAAAGAAAAACCATACCATACAAAAACCACATGGCAAGGAAACAGGGCTTCTTCTGACTGAGGTGCAGCTCCTCCCTGAGGCAGTAAGCTACTCTCCTAGGAAGGATGTCAGCCAGAGCCACACATGTGCCCATAATGAACGTTAGATACAAAAGTAAATTAGACAGGAAAGCTAATGGCAGGTACTATAATACCAACAAACACAGGCTTGAACAGAGAAAATATTCCTTTGCTGTAACTACACAAGCCCCGTCTCTACGCCCCTACGCTGCTGAATCACTGAGCTGGTATAACGTATATCAACCAACCCTCCCATGTAATGTGATGTGATGCCATGCGATGCAATGTGATGTGATGTGATGTGATGTGATGTGATGTGATGTGATGTGATCTCAGAAAGATGACATTAACAGAATGAAAGCAGACAGGAAGGGAGTCCTAAAATAATCTAACTGTAAAGTTTGCTGGAAAATACTAGTCATCTATATTTTAAAATGAGTAAAGAAGGAAAACAGGTCTTATGAAAAGATTTACCATCTAAAAGGAGTTTTGCACTATCTTTGAAATTAAAGATGAAGAGATGAAAGGAATTGACTGAATTAAAGGAAAAACATTAAGAAAATAATGCCACAGGATAACAGTAAAGAGTTTTGAAAAGATTTTCCCCTGCCTAACACTACACGTCAATATACATTTCCAATAGATCAATAATTTAAATGAAAAATACAGTGCAATAAACTATGTAGAATAGAATACAGGTGTGACTATATGATTTGGAGTGGGAAAAACTTTCTCAACTAATAATAAAACACTAAAATACTGTAAGGAAAAAATACTAATATATTTGATCTTACTGAAAAGCAAACAGCAAACTGAGAAAATCTATATGGCAAGAGAGAAGCAGGAGTGCATGGTGCTTGTAGATATTGATCACAACCTGATATCCCAGTCATAAACCCTCCCAGAGTCACTCAAACTCAGAATAGTGTATAAATAGGGGAAAGACCACATAGCCTATTCCTTAGTTTCAAAATTCATGAAATACTTTTGCTAAATCCACTCTTGAATTTTTGCACTCTGGACTTTGCCTGCTACCTAGAATGTCAGAGTATTATCTTGCTTCTCTCATCTGAGTTAATCTTTCAGAATTTAGGTCCTAATTTTCTACCTCCTCCTACAACTTCTGTCTGATTTAGTCATCTTGCTTGCTTGTATCTATCACACCAATAGTTTTATTCTAACAAGGAAATCTTATAAAGCTCTTCCTCAAATCTCTAAACAATTTCAGGGTGCCAGGAAATAAAAACTCAGAACATTCATCTTCCTTAAATACTACTTTTCATGACCTCTCCTTACTTTAATTAGTTCAATACTATTTCCTGTCATATTATGAATTATCATCCCACAGCATTCAAAGCATCCTATAGTTTATACACTTCTAGTCTCTAACCATATTTCCTGTTCTCCTTCACTCAGAAATGTCCAAGAGCCTGCATGCATATCTTTCAAAATGAACGAGTTTATATCAACCTTTCCTAATTTGAAAATTCCATGTTCTTTGTACAAGATTATTATGACTTCACTGTAGTTATAAAAGTTTAGGGGAATAAAAACTGTATGTTCATCAAAAGGGGACTGGTTAAAATGTATGGTCTGAATACTTAATGGAGCATTAAGCAGTTGTTAAAGCAAAAAAGATAAATTATTTATTAGCTTGACTATAAAAATCTCCAAAGGATATTATAAAAAAGCAATGTGGAAAATGATATGTATGGTATGTATGCAACACTTGCATTACAAAAAGAAAGGTGTATGATTAAATTTATCTATTTACATATGCATAAAATGTCATTACAAGAAATAAAAAGAAAGACCAATAACTATTTATCCATGGCAAGAACACTTGGGTGGCTGAGAGACAGGCAGTCAGTTAGATAGGCTTTATAATATGCATTTTTGTATTTATCTTTTTAATTTTGAAAAGTCTAACTGTAGTATTTATTTTGAAGTTAAAGAAATAAAAGCTTCATGATCTACTTTGAGAAATCGGTTTCTTCTGTGGCCTTTCATCACATTTTGTTTTAATAAAAGCTTTTCAATTCTGTATCAGAGTTTAATCTTTATGAAGACATTTTAATCCATGATGAAAACCCAAATTAAAGTCAAAATTCACCTTCTTGTGGGGATCTCATAAGCTGGCCGGTATGTAGACAATGCTAACTGTACACAATTTAATCATGACCTGATTCATTGTCCATGTATTTTAACATTAATTTCAGAAACAATAAAATGTAAAATAATAAGTTATTGTTATAATAAACGGAGAATCTTTAAGGCCCAGCCAACTCTCAACTCAATTAGATTTTCACTTACCTCGTTGATCTTCTTTACTTGTTTTTCTGTAAATGTATTTAAAGTATTTATTACACAATTTGGAGTTTGGTTATAATAAACACCATTTGCTTAACACTTATTTCAACCCTGCATAGATGTTGGGTAGTATTTTCCTATTTTGCAGATAAGTAAACTGAGGTCCAGTAACTGGTTAAGCAATTAAAAGGATTCAAAATCAGATCCGTCTGACTCCAGAGCCTTAGTGCTTCCACTAAATTATATTGTATTTTACACAATTTCTAATTATTTAATTAGCTAACTTTACAACAAATCAGCAGTAAATTATTTGCAGATGAGAAAATTGTGTTCAGTTTTGTCCAATCACAAACCTCGGAACTCAGTAAAAGGCTTTCAGACAATGAAGGCATTTTTCATAGAAAATAATGACATTTAGGAAAAGAGTCGCTTGACACACACTTATAATTGGAATATGAAAATGCACTTCTAGACTTAAAATATGCAATTTTATTTATTTAATGTAATAATCATTTTAGTTCCACAGTATTTTTAAATGGAAATATTTACAAGAGTTTATAATATTTATAATTCCTATATAGTTAATATCAGAGTATACTATATCTATGTTTCTAGATTTAATATTGACCAAAGCACCTATTCATGGTCAATTCGACGATTTAAGATGAAGAGTCATGTGAAATGATAGTTGTTGTTCCAAGGTTTCAAAGCTTAAACTTTCTTTAACATGCAGAGTTTCTCTGAACATTTTATATTTTACAGACCAAACAAACTGATTCAGATAAGATGCTAGCTATTCTCTGGGGGAACTCCTGGAAGCAATGGTGTGTGATACAGTTCTGCTTACTTTTGATGAATTCCTCCACGAAAAACATGTTTTCTGTGTGTTTCATGTGGTTGATACCACCAGGGAGCAATTCCACTGTCACTGATGAATGCTAGCAAGGTCAGACCTTGTCAGTGCAAATGAAAGTCTTGTGATTAGTATTCTGTACCTTCTTACTAATGAACCTTCTAATCATGAAATCTGTCTGTATTTATAATCTTCTAGCTGCTAAGTGCCCTTGAAAGGTTAGATAAATGGGAAATAATACTATTGGTTTGGTGTTCTTTTCTTGCATAACGTCTTTCAAGTTTAGTGTTCGACTTGCTGTTTATGACTCTTATGGTTAACACTATAACAATGACAACCTTGCAACCTTGGTTATAGAATTTCAACATGCAAAATAAGTTACAAACATACAAAAACATTTATAATAAGAAATATTTGTGGGAACATTCAGGTTTCTTGGGGAATATTTTGACAGTAGAAAAAATATATAACAGTATTTGTAGCAGACTTTGCTAGAAGAAAAAATTACAAATAAAAAATTTTGCACTAACCAAGAATGGTAAAAGAGTGATTTTTGACATCAATGTTTAAGGAAAATTTATTCAACATAAGCTGAGTAGCTTTTGGCGTAAACTAAAAACTGTATATATACATTTTTAACAGTATGGGGATTTACTTATGATTGCTATAGATAATTATATTTCCCTAAAACTGAGTACAGTCTATCTGAATTTATACATTCATTTTTCTCTTAGTTTTGGTAGAGGAGGTACTCTACTCACTGTTAATAAAATGTAAGTAATTCCATGATGTAAGCCAGGTATCAGCAAACTTTCTTTAAAGGCTCAGACAGTAAATATTTTAGGCTTTGTGAACCATAGACTCTCTGATACAGTTACTCAACCTCAGCCATTGTAGCACAAAAGGAATTGTAGACAATATGTAAGTGAATGTGATTATATTGCATTAAAACATTACTTATAGACACTGAATTTTGAATTTTATGTAATTCTCATGTGTCATGAAATGGTATTCTTCCTTTTATCTTTTTTTCAATCACTTAATTATCTAAAATAATTCTCGAAACTTCTTCCAGGAAACTGTAGTAGACAGGCTTTTCCCATTCTTTCTTCTAATGATAACTAGAAACCTTGGACATTTTATATAAAATAAATATATGGAGACTCTAAAAGATAGTGAGAAGAAAGCAGACCATCTACACGACTCAGGGCACAAGAAATGACATAGTGGTAAGCTCCTTGGGTTTTCTTTTGGACTCGTATGACTTGGAACTGAAGAAGTTAGCAACCCAGAAATGCCAATGAATACAGACAAAAAATAAAAATAAATAAATAAAATCCTGCTCTCTTTAGCAAAAGAACCAGGAAAGGGGCAACCCAGTAATACAGAAAACTTGCATACTGTAACTGTTCTACTCCAGCTAAACACCACAGAAAGAACTGTGTCCCTACCTCTGCCTATGCCAGCATAGGCTGAGTGGGTTGTCACCCTTACCAGGCTCTAACAAGTTACCCTAACGTTCCTGCTGTGGTGTCAGAGAGACTGAGTAGATACTGGGACTTTCATCTCTATCAGGTGGCAACAAGGCTCCTCCCATACTTCCAGTGTAGACTACTTGGGGAGCCTGAATTTCCTGGCATACCCAACAGTTATGAAGTACCCCTCCCCACTATGGTGGTGTCATAGGAGCCCTCCTGGAAAGTTAGAACTTTTGCCCCCAACCAATGTCAGTGAGGACATATCCCCGAAGTGTGGTGACAGTGGAAGGCACATGGGATAAATAATAAAGCATTCCTTTTTCTCTTATCAAGAAAAATATCAGTGGACGTCACAGAGGACACCCACTCTTAGGTGTCAGCATAGATCATGTAAGGAACCTGCCCTTCTTCTGCCTGACCTGCCAGTAGCAAGGAACATCCATCCCTTTCCCATGCTGGAGCAGTGTCAGAGGAAATCAGCTAGTACAGAAAGCTTAAATAGACCCGGGGACCCTTAACACAACATGCAAAATTTCATGTTTCAGTAAAAAATTACTCAAAACAGCAAAAAGCAAAAATATCTCAAGGTGAATGGAAAAAAAAAGAAAAGACAATCCGTAGATATCAATACCAAGGTGATAAAGATGTTAGAGTGAATTATATAACAAATAAGCTTTTAATATCTGTCTTTTTTTTTTAAGAGATGGGATCTACCTTTGCCTCCCAGGCTGGAATGCAGTGGCTATTCACAGGCACAAGTATAGTATACCGTTACCTCAAACTCCTGGGCTCAAGTGATCCTTTGACCTCAGCCTCGTGAGTATCTGGGACTACAGATGCACACCATTGTGCCCAGCTAACAAAGATTTTAAAGCAGCCATCATAGAAATGCTTCCATGAGCAATTACAAATATTCTTGAAGTGAAAAAAAATTTTAAAGCCTCTTATAGAAAGTCTCAGAAAAGAAGTATACAAAAGAACCAAATAAAAAAAGTTAGAACTACAAATATGATAACCTAAATAAACAGACAAACAAACCTCAATAGATAAGTCTGACAGCAGCCTGGAGGGAACAGAGGAAAGAAGCAGTGATATAAAAGATAGAACAATAGAAATTGCCCAATCTGAGCAACATAAAGAAAATAGAAGGAAAAAAATACATTAAGCATAAGGAATCTGTGGGACTATAACAAAAATATCTACCGTTTGTGTGATTAGAGTCTTTGAAAGAGAGGGGATGTAGATGAGACAAAAAAAAAAAAAAGAGAAAAAACTATTTGAAGAAATAATGGCTGTAAGCTTCACCATTTGGAAAAAGACATAAAACTACAGATTCAAGAAGGTGAACAAATTCCAAACAGAATATACTCAAATAAATACACCAAGAAAATTATCACGAAAGTTTTGAAAATTAAAGACAAAGAAAAAATCTTGAAATCAATGAAAGGGAAATTAGACCCTACCTGTAAGTAAAAATCTATTTTTATGACAGAGAATTTCCCATCAGAAACTGTGGAGGTGAAAAGCAAATAAGAAAACACTTTTCAAGTTCAGAAAGAAAATTGTCAACACCAAATTTTATATTCAGAAAATATATATACATTTTAAGGATGAAACAGATATCAAGACATTCTAAGGTAAAGAAAAATGAAGATAATTTGCTGCCAGCAGATCTACATGAAATAAAAATTGCTTATGGAAAGAAAAAACCTGTACCAGCCACTGCAAAAACATACCAAATTGTAAAGACCATCGACACTTTGAAGAAACTGCATCAACTAATGCGCAAAATAACCAGCTAGCATTATAATGATAGGATCAAATTCACACATAACAATATTAACCTTAAAAGGAAACAGGCTAAATGCCCCACATAAAAGACACAGACTGGCAAATTGGATAAGGAGTCAAGACCCATTAGTGTGCTGTATTCAGGAGACACAACTCACGTGCAAAGACACACTGGCTTAAAATAAAGAGATGGAGGAATATTTGCCAAACAAATGGAAAGCGAAAAAAAAAAAAGCAGGGGTTGCAATCCTAGTCTCTGATAAAACAGACTTTAAACTACAAAGATAAAAAAAGACAAAGAAGGCCATTATGTAATAGTAAAGACATCAATGCAACAAGAAGAGCTAACTATCCTAAATATATATGCACACAATACATGAGCACCAAGATTCATAAAGCAAATTCTTGGAGACCTACAAAGAGACTGAGACCCCCACACAATAATAGTGGGAGACTTTAACACCCCACTGTCAATATTAGACAGATCAACGAGTCAGAAAATTAACAAGGATATTCAGGACTTGAACTCAGTTCTAGACCAAGCAAACCTACAGACATCTACAGAACTCTCCACCCTAAATCAACAAAATATACATTCTTCTCAGCACCACATCACACTTATTCTAAAACTGATGAGATAATTGAAAGTAAAACACTCCTCAGCAAATGCAAAAGAACGGAAATCATAACAGTCTCTCAGAGCACCACGCAATCAAATTAGAACTCAGGATTAAGAAACTCACTGAAAACCATACAACTACATGGAAACTGAAAACTTCTTCTTGAATGACTACTTGGTAAATAATGAAATTAAGGCAGACATAAATAAGTTCTTGGAAACCAATGAGAACAAAAATACAACATACCAGAATCTCTGGGACACTGCTAAAGTAGTGTTTAGAGGGAAATTTATAGCACTAAATGCCCATAGGAGAAAGTGGGAAAGATCTAAAACTGACACTCTAACATCACAATTAAAAGAACTAGAGAAGCAAGAGCAAACAAATTCAAAAGTTAGCAAAAGACAAGAAATAACTAAGATCAGAGCAGAACTGAAGGTGATAGAGACATGAAAAACCCTTCAAACAATCAATGAATCCAGGAGCTGTTTTTTTTAAAACAAAATAGATCGACTGCTAGCCTGACTAATGAAGAAGAAAAGAGAGAAGAATCAAATGGATGCAATAAAAAATGATAAAGGAGATATCATCACTGATACCACAGAAATACAAACTACCATCAGAGAATACTATAAACACCTCTATGCAAATAAATTAGAAAATCTAGAAGAAATGGATAAATTCCTGGATACATACACCCTCCCAAGACTAAACAAGGAAGAAATTGAATCCCTGAATAGACCAATAACAATTTCTGAAATCGAGGCAGTAATAAATAACCTACCAACCAAAAAAAGTGCAGGAACAGACTTATTCGCAGCCGAATTCTACCAGAGGTACAAAGAGGAGTTGGTACCATTCCTTCTGAAACTATTCCAAACAATAGAAAAAGAGGGACTCCTCCCTAACTCATTTTATGAGGCCAGCATCATCCTGATAAAAAACGTGGCAGAGACACAACAACAAAAGAAAACTTCAGGCCATTATCTCTGATGAACATCAGTGCAAAAACCCTCAATAAAATACTGGCAAACTGGTTCCAGAAGCACATCAAAAAGCTTATCCACCACAATCAAGTTGGATTTCATCCCTGGGATGCAAGGCTGGTTCAACATATGCAAATCAATAAACGTAATCCGTCACATAAACAGAACCAATGACAAAAACCACATGATTATCTCAAAAGATGCAGAAAAGGCCTTTGATAAAATTCAACACCCCTTCATGCTAAAAAAACTCTCAATTAACCAGGTATTTATGGAACGTATCTCAAAACCGTAAGAGCTATTTATGACAAACCCACAGCCAATATCACACTGAATGGGCAACAGCTGGAAGCATTCCCTTTGAAAACTGGCACAAGACAAGAATGTCCTCTTTCATCACTCTTAATCAACAGAGTTCTGCCCAGGGCAATCAGGCAAGAAAAAGAAATAAAGAGTATTCAAATAGGAAGAGAGGAAGTCAAATTGTCTCTGTTTGCAGACGACATAAGCGTATATTTAGTAAACCCCATCATCTCAGCCCAAAATCTCCTTAAGCTGATAAGCAACTTCAGCGAAGTCTTAGGATACAAAATCAATGTGCAAAAATCACAAGCATTCCTATACACCAATGAGACAAACAGAGAGCCAAATCATGAGCGAACTCCCATTCAAAATTGCTACAAACAGAATAAAATACCTAGGAATACAATTTGCAAGGGATGTGAAGGATCTCTTCCAGGAGAATTACAAACCACACTCAAGGAAATAAGAAAGGACACAAAAAAATGGAAAACATTCCATGCTCACGGATGGGAAGAATCAATACCATGAAAATGGCCATAGTGCCCAAAGCAATGTATAGATTCAATGCTATCCCCATCAAGCTACCATTGACTTTATTCAGAGACTTAGAAAAAAAACTACTTTAAAAGAAGAGCCCCATATAGCCAAGACAATCCTAAGCAAAAAGAACAAAGCTGGAGGCATCATACTACCTGACTTCAAACTATACTACAAGGCACAGTCACCAAAACAGCATGGTACTGGTACCAAAACAGATATACAGACCAACAGAACAGGACAGAGGTCTCAGAAATAACACCACACATCTACAACCATCTGAACTTTGACAAACCTGACAAAAACAAGCAATAGGGAAAGAATTCCTTATTTAATAAATGGTGTTGGAAAAACTCACTAGGCATATGCAGAAAACTGCAACTGGTCTTCTTCCTTACACCTTATATAAAAATTAACTCAAGATGGATTAAAGACTGAACTGTATGACCTAAAACCGTAAAAACCCTAGAATACAACCTAGAGAATACCATTCAGGATGTAGACATGGGCAAAGACTTCATGACTAAAACATCAAAAGCAATGCCAACAAAAGCCAAAATTGACAAATAGGATCTAATTAAAGTAAAGAGCTTCTGCACAGCCAAATAAACTATCATCAGAGTGAACAGGCAACCTACAGAATGGGAGGAAAGTTTTACAATCTATCCATCTGACAAAGAGCTAATATCCAGAATCTACAAGGAGCTTACAAAAGAAAAACAAACAACCCCATCAAAAAGTGGGTGAAGGATATGAACGGGCACTTCTCAAAAGAAGACATTTATGAGGCCAACAAACATATGAAAAAAGCTCATCATCAATGGTCATTAGAGAAATCCAAATCAAAACTACAATGAGATACCATCTTATGCCAGTTACAATGGTGATCATTGAAAAGTCAGGAAACAACAGATGCTAGAGAGTATGTGGAGAAATAGGAACACTTTTACACTGTTGGTGGGAATATAAATTAGTTCAACCATTGTGGAAGACAATGTGGTGATTCCTCAAGGATCTAGAACCAGAAATACCATTTGACCCAGCAATCCCATTACTGGGTATGTACTCAAAGGATTATACATCATTCTACTATACAGACACATGCACACATATGTTTACTGCAGCACTGTTCACAACAGCAAAGACTTGGAACCAAACCAAATGCTCATCAATGATAGACTGGATAAAGAAGTGGCACATATACACCACAGAATACTATGCAGCCATAAAAGTGGGTAAGTTCATGTCCTTTGCAGGGACATGCATGAAGCTGGAAACCACCATTCTCAGCAAACTAACACAGGAACAGAAAACCAAACACTGCATGTTCCCACTCATAAATGGGAGTTGAAGAATGAGAACACATGAACACAGAGAGGGGAACATCACACACCAGCACCTGTCAGGGGGTGGGGGGTATGGGAAGGGATAACATTAGAAGAAATACCTGATGAAGATGACGGGTTGATGGGTGCAGCAAACCACCACGGCATGTGTATACCTATGTAGGAAACCTGCATGTTCTACCCATGTATCCCAGAACTTAAAGTATAATAAAAAAAAAAAGTTCTCTAAACATAAAGGAAACTATAAAGAAAGGACCTTTGGAACATCAAATAAAGAAAGACATGGTAAGCAAAAATACAAGTGAAGACAATAGATTTTTCTTCTCCTCTTGAGTTTCCTAAATTATATTTAATGATTGAAGCAAAAATTATACACTGATGTTGTTCTATGTGAATGTAGAGGAGATATTTGAGATAATTATATGATAAATGGGGGAGACTAAAGGGGCATAAAGGAAGGTAAAGTTTATA
>NW_012099566.1:466462-478749 GCF_000951045.1 Mandrillus leucophaeus
AGTTGATGGGTGCTGACGAGTTGATGGGTGCAGCACAGCAACATGGCACAAGTATACATATGTAACAAACCTGCACATTACACACGTTACCCTAGAACTTAAAGTATTAAAAAAAAAAAAAAAAGCTTTACAAAGGGATACACTAGAAAACATTATAGAGATATTAAAATGGATATATCAAAACTAGAATTCAGAAAAAAGAAAATAGGGAAATTAAAATCAAGAAAACAAACAGAAAACAAAAAATAAAACTGCAGTGTTATCCCTAACGTATCAATAATTATATTATTTGTAAGTGGGTAAAATATATCAATTAAAAGACAGATTTACAAAGTAGATTTTAAAACATGACCTAACTATATGCTGTCTATAAGAAACCCACACAAACTATGACAATATAGACAGATTGAAAGTAAAATGATACTAAGAGATATATCATTTAAACACTGACTAATATTAATAGTAAGGTCAACTTTACAGCAAAGAAAATTACCAGACAGAAAGAAACATTTTACAAAGCAAGAATATATTGCATTCCTAAATGGGTATGTCCCCAAGATCAGAACTGCAAAATATATGAAGCAAACATTGATAGAACTTAAAAGACAAATAGACAAGACAAATAATTATAGTTGAGAATTTTAATTTTTGATATTTTAATATCAAAATTTGATATAAATATTAGACAAAAAATTCGGAAAGAATCTAGAAGAAACTCAACAACATGATGAAACAATATAATCTAATCGACTTTTATAGAACACTCCACCTAACAGCAGAATACACATTATTCTCAAGCTTGCATGGAAGATGTACCCGGATAGACTATAACCTGAGCTATAAAAAAATCTTAGTACATTTTGAGAATTAAAATTATATAGAGCTTGATATCCCTGGAACTGACAGAATATGCAAATGGACAACTGACGAGTAAGTAAGGAATGCATCTATCCAAGGCAATACTGTTCTATACATAAGTACACAGAAGACTAAGATGTGAAGACACCAAAAGAAAGACACTTTTCACAGTTCAATATATTTCTTATGATTTCTTTCTATGTTTTTGTTCTTTTGTGATATAATTTTTTCTATTTTTACAATAGCTGGTGAATTTTTTTTTTTTTTTTTTTTTTTTTTGAGAGTTTCGCTCTTGTTGCTCAGGCTGGAGTGCAGTGGCATGATCTCAGCTCCCTGCAACCTCTGCCCCCAGGTTCAAACGATTTTCCTGCCTCAGCCTCCCAAGTAGCTGGGATTATAGGCATGCTCCACCACGCCAGCTAATTTTGTATTTTTAGTAGAGATGGGGTTTCTCCATGTTGGTCAGGCTGGTCTCAAACTCCTGACCTCAAGTGATCTGCCTGCTTTGGCCTCCCAAAGTGCTGGGATAACAGGCATGAGCCGCCATACTCTGTCTAGTTGGTGGTTTTTTTACTGACATGTAGGGTAAACATATACAATCATGTACTTAACTGTAAAGAGATTTCACATTTAAGAAAAAAAGATCGTACTTTCAAAAATATTTAAGGCAAGAAAAATGTAAACGGAAAAAAGCAGAATAAGAAGATCAAAGCAATATTGTCTACAATATTGAGATAAGTATAATGATATCCATATAAATAAGCATATTATGAAAATATCAATTGATTAACATTAATATTAGTTCACATCTGTTGGGAAATTGGGGATCATTTTATTTGTCTTCATTTGTTTCTGTGTTTCCACATTCTTATGGAATTGGAATGTAAACTTATTAAAAAAAATCTATACAGTTTGTTCTCTGACAATAAAATCAAACTATAAATCAAGAACAGAAAGGTAACAGGAAAATGTCCAAACCCTCGGACACTTCAAACACATGCTTCTAAATAATCCATGGAGGAAAAAGGAAGTCTCAAAAAATTTTAAGAGCACATTAAACTCAGTGAAAAGTGAAAATACAACATATAGATATTTGTAGGACACAGTGAAAGTAGTGCTGAGAGGAAAATTAATAGCACTAAATGCATTCATTAGAGAAGAGAAGTCTCAAATCCATAATTGAAGCTACTGTCTCAAGAACCTAGAGAAAGAAGACCAAAAAAATACAAAGCAATCAGAAAGAAGAAAATAATAAAGAGCAGAAATCAATAAAATTGAAAACAAAATAGAGAAAATCAGTGAAAGGAGAGCTGATCCTTTCAAATAATCAATAAAATTGATGAACCTCTGCCAAAATGACATGCATTTGAAAAGAGAGAAAAGACGAATTATGAATATCAGAAATGAAAGACAAGTCGTCACTACTGATCCCATGGACAATAAAAAGGAATACTATGAACAACTGTGTCTACAAATTCGGTAACTTAAACAAAATGGACCAATTCTTTTAGCGACACCAACTACAAAATTTACGTAAGAAATAATAAATAACTGGAATGTCTATTGTCTAAATGTTTGTGTCCCCCCCAAAAAATTCATATATTCAAACCTAATACCTACAGTAATAAAATTAAGAGGTGGGGCCCTTGTGAATGGGATTAGTGATCTTATAAAGAGGTTGAAGGGAGCTGCCTTGCCCCTTTCACCATGTGAGGATGCTGCAAGAAGATGCCATCTTTGAGAAAGAGGCTCTCACCAGATTTCAGACTTCCCAGCCTCCAGATCTGTAAGAAATAAATTTCTATTGTTTATATATACCCAGGTTAAATTAATTTGTTATGACAGCCAGAATGGTCTGAGAAAGGCCAATATGTGATAGTGAATCAATAGTTAGGAATCAATATAATTAATAATCTTCTGAAATAAAAGCACTGTGTTCTGTTTTTTTTTGTTTGTTTGTTTTTGTTTGTTTTTTTCTGGTAATTTCCACCAAACATCTGAGGAATAAATGATCCAAACTCTCTACAATCTCTGCCAGAAAATAGAAGCAAAGAGAGTATTTGCTGACTCATTCAAGGTCAGCATTGCCCTAATGCCTAAAACAGGTAAAGAAATTATAAAAAAGAAAAACTACGGGCCAATGTTTCTCCTGAACATAAATGCAAAAAATATCAATAAAATACTAGCAAGTTGAATTCTTAAAAATTCTTTTAAAAAAGCTTAAAGAGAATTATATACCATGACAAAATGAGATTTATTTCAGGTATGCAAGGCTGGTTCAACATTAGAAAATCAACGTAATCCACCATATCAACAGGCTTACAGAAGAAAAATCATATTGTTAGACGCATAAAAACCCTTTGAAAAAAGTTAACTCCCATATATGATAGAAATTCTTAGAAAAATAGGGATAGAGGGGAACTTCTTTAACTTGATAAAGAGCATTACAAGCAAACCCCACAGCAAGCATTATTTTTAATAGGGAAAGACAGAATATTTTCATCCTAAGATTACGGAAATGTCAAGAATGTGCACTCCTCACCTCTCTTATTCAACATGGTACTGAAAGTTTTAGCCAGTGCAATAAGGCAATAAAAGCCAGCCAGGTGCAGTGGCTTACACCTATAATCCCAGCTCTTTGGGAGGCCGAGGCGGTTGGATCACGAGCTGGTCAGGAGTTTGAGACCAGCCTGGCCAACACGGTGAAACCCTGTCTGTACTAAAAATACAAAAAATTAGTTGGGCATGGTGGCACATGCCTGTAGTCCCAGGTATTTAGGAGACTGAGGCAGGAGAATTGCTTGAACTTGGGAGGCGGAGGTTGCAGTGAGCCAAGATTGTGCCACTGCACTCCAGCCTGGGTGACAGAGCAAGACTCCATCTCAGAAAAAAAAAAAAAAAAAAAAGGAAATAAAAGCCATATAGATCATAACTACATGGTGGGTACAGGGCTACTTCTCAAGTTCACCCCACAATATGTATGGCTAATAATCACAGTCTATTTTCTGTCTAAAACGTGTTTGTACTGGAACCCAAAAGAATACAACCATAAGATTAAGAATTCCAAGCTGGGTCCAAGTAGAACCAGGGGAAAGGATAACATAAGCAGGCTACTAGGTCATTACTTCAGGTTAAACCTAACGTAAAATAAAGAAATCTTCAAGATTCACCTGTGGTTGCAGTCAAGTCACCAGGATGGGATCACGGTAGATGATAAAATATTTGATTCAGAAGCACGAATACCCATTTTCTCAAAATGATCCTTGGATCATATAGTTTTTAAGAGAAATAGCCACAGTATTCTGGTTTCTAAAACTCTTCTCTTGGCAAGCTATTTCTTATATCAGCTCACCCTTGGTCCATAACAAACCACTCTAAAACTTAGGTACTTAACAAAACAACCATTTATTTAACTTATGATTCTGTGGTCTGAATCACCTCAGCTGATCTCTGTTGGCTTGCTCAAGCCTCTGCTACACTCAGTGGGTGGTTTGGCTGATGGCTGGTTAATCTCGGATAGTCTCACTCATATGACTTATATTTGGCAGGCTATCCACTGAGGCACATGGACAACGGGACTATGTGTCTGTCATCATCTAGCAGGGTAACACAGACTTAATCACATGGTAATCACAGGATTCCAAAAGCAGTACATGAACAAGCTACAATGCACTAACATATTTCAAGCTTCTGTGGTCCTACTTTTGCTTGATGATCTGGCTCAGTTACCTCTTTCAGAATGTTGACTTCTCTCTCTGACTGCTGTCTCTTAGTATGAGCAACCCGAAGTGCACAGGTGACAGTTGTAGCTTAATTAATGGGACGTAAGTGGAAGCATCCCCACTTTGAAAGGAGGTCTTCAAAACATGATAACCTCTATGCATCAAAATGGCAGGGACAGTAAACATAAGTTCCCCTACTGAGTCTCTGACAGGAGGGACAATAGGGCCATTCCTGCTTTTACCCCTTGGTTCTCATATATTTGCCTACTGGGGACATAGTGCCATATATTTCAAAGATTTAAAATATACCCTATCTCCTGAAAGATGATGCCCCACTCTTGTAAGGAAGCATCTGTGAGCTTGTATCTCAGTTGTACTTTCAACAAATGCTTCCATCATTCTGTCAGGCTAGCAGTTTCTCAGTAGTATGGGATACGATGTGACTGACATAACTGAATTCTAAGAGCATGTGCCCATTTCTGCACTATAGAAGAAAGGATCTAATGTAATTATCTGGCCTAATTGACTGCTTTCCTCAAAGGATGTTTCAGTGTTGTGCTCTATTTTTGCCAGATTGGACTTCTAGGAGCAGCACTAGCTAGATAAGCCTTGGTGAATGGGAGCCTATGTTACTGGAACCATGAATAGCTTCTGTCCTTGCCCACATGACTTCTCTATCTTTGGAACCATTATACTATCACTGAAGTGGCTGATGACAGAGGCTGACTGATGAAAACTGAGCAAGTCATTTTCTCTCTTTTTTCAGTGCCTCTTCAACTGTGGATAATTTCTGAGAGTCTGTATTTGTTAACTATTACTGTTTAACAAATTCCTCCAACTCTTGGCAACTAAAAACTGCTGTTTCTAGTTCACAATCTTCCAAGAGGTTGTAGTCAGGTTGTTTCCTGAGGCTGCAGTCTGGGGACTGAAGGATCTATCTCCAAGCTCACTCAGATGGCTGTTGGAAGAAGGCTTCTGTTCCCCACCACATGGGCTGTTCCAGTGATACCTTAGTGTCCTCATGACATGCTAGTTTGCTTCCCCCAGAGAAAGCTATACAAGAGAGAAGAGTCAGGAAACTACAGTGCCTTTTATAAACTAGTATCCAGAGTTGCACATCATCACTTTCCCTTTATTCTGTTCATTAAAACTGAGTCACTAGGTTCAGTCTAAACTCAAGATGAGGGAACCAGGAACCAGAGAAGATTATCAATACATTTTTAAAACCACTACAACAAGTAATAAAAATATCTTCATACCATATGCTCATTCCCATAGGTGCATCCACATGCCTCTACCCTACCCTACCTCCTTGTGCTGGTCACTCAGGTTCTTTAGGAAGCAGACACCGAGATGGAGTAAGGAGTAAAAACAAGGTATTGGGGGAGGGGAGGTAACATCTGCGAAACACAAAAGGAGGAGACAGCATTTGGCAAGGGATTAAGCAAATCACAATGTAGGACTGACAAATTTCTCTCCAGCTCAGTGGGGGAGTTCTGGAGCAGAGAACTTATTAGAAGAACCCATTAGAGGGATTTTACTTTAGGCAGAAATGATTAGGCCCATGTACTGCCATTATACTCAGCCATGGCCTGCCCTGAGAAGAGCATGGTCGTGGCTCAAAAGTTGAGGTGGACCTTGAATAAGTCAACAGCTATAGGTTGTCAGTTAAGCATATTCTAGTAGTATGGTGGGAGGAACATGTTTGGCCCTCACCTACGTGGCTCTTGATACATACTTGACCAATCTTGATGTAAGTGGGCAAGTATAAAAGATGTGCCCTAAGAAGGGCTTGGTGAGCAAAGGGCTCAGACTCCTCGTGGTGGGAGCCTGGGTCATGCTCCCAGTAAGTCACCTTGAACAGCTGAGGGTGAGGGTCTTCTGGAGTTCACGGTAGAGGAGAGAGATAAGGACGATCATTTACATCCTTGAGATCAGGTGCAGTGTAGAGAACTGTGGTTAGTGCCACTTAGATTCTACTTAAATACATTTCCCAGATACAGGTACCTAATTTCTTTTTAATTGACTCTAGAAAAGGTACCTTATTTGGTATGGCAGTTGCAATTAGGGCAACTACTTGACAGAGTTTGCAGTATCTATTGTCATTCCTCCAGGAACTATCTCACTTTTGTAGAGATCAGACCAGTGGATCAAATGAAAATACAGTATCACCAATTCTGCAACTTTTAAAAATTGCATTAATTTCTACCATTCTTCTTGACATGGAATACTGTTTTTGTTTTTGTTTTTGTTTTTACTATCTGGCCACATGGGGATGCAGTTTCAACAACTTCCACTTAAACTTCCTTGCTATGATTACTCTTTCTTCCCAGGCCAAAGAACCAAAGTGGGAGTTGTGTCAACTATCAAGGATATCCATTTAAACGGCCCCTTCAAAGACTAGGAAAATAAATCTGAAGTATATCTTTGGAACCAGTGCACTCTGTGAGCAGTATATGAGCCAGGATCCTATTACTTGACCCTCATATGTCTTCACTCTAATAGAGGGGCTGTGATGAGATTTTTGGTTCTCTTGAGTAACAGTATCAACTCAGATTCTGAGTTTAAGCAGTCCTTAAAATGTTTGTATATTTATCTTTCCCCAGAATGTAGTTACCTAAATATAGGAAAGACCTACTGTGATAGTATTAGATCTCTTAGAAAGTGTATATGGTAACAAAGAGCCCTTTTTGTTAGAGACCTGGCCTCTCCTTCAGTCAATGAATTTGGGGTTTGAAAACCAAAATTTAGAAGAGGAATCATGATTTTTTAACTGAAGCAACTGGCCTCAGCCTTCTGTACATCTATTCTTGATTTCTTTTCATTGTGTAGACTGAGTAGTATCTGTGTTGGCTGCCCGTCTATCTTGCCCCTAAGGACACCATGTTCTGGTCATCATCTCTTATAACCCTCTTTGTCTCACATCTGCTGACTACCACTCAAACCTTGCTCTTCTTTACTGTAACTGCATCGACCTGACTCCTTACTGTTAAGCATTACCATTTTATCTCTGTTGTCTTAGAGTGCCATTTCCACCAGTTAGCCCAGTTCTTTAAGTGTTTTGGTTTCCCATTACTACTGTAACAAATTACCACACATAGTATCCTAAAACAATATAAAATCTATTCTCTTGCAGATTTGGGTGTCAAAATCCAAAATAAGTCTCACTAGGCTAAAATCAAAGTGTAATCTGAACTGCATTCCCTTTGGAGCCTCAAGAGAATAATCCATTTACTTGCATTTTCCGGCTTCTGCAGGCTGCCTGCATTCCTTAGTTCATGGCTGCATCATTCCAACCCCTACTTCCATTGTCACATCGCATTCTCTAACTCTCACCCTCCTACCTTTCTCTTATAAGGACCCCCTATAATTACATTGGGCCCACCTATGTAGTCCAGGATAATCTCCTCATCTCAGAATCCTTAATTTAATTAAATCTGCCAAGTCCCTTAAATTATGAAGGTTACACATCCACAGGTTCCAAGAATTAGGATGGAGACATCTTTGGTTGTGGTGGGGTAGGCACTATTCAGCCTACTACAAATAGCATCTCCTATCATCAACCCTCGTCTACAGAAGAGAGCTACTGCTAAGACTCTGATATTGGTATTCCTCTCACCAAAATGTTCCTGATTGTAAACAGTGATGGTTCTAGACCTTCCATGGAAACTAGGTATCTGGTGGTCTTTCCATATACATGGTATATCCAGTTAACATGCCCATTTTGCCTAGTCTTTTAATCCCTTATTTCAGCCTCTGGGATGTCATTTCTGGAATTTTCTACATTGCTTATTGTGGCTCATCACTTTCTTCATACTACAAATTTCATTCTATCAGCATGTTTGCACTGTTTCCTAGGGTCCTTACCAGGGTATCAAATGCTATATCATGGGAGAGTGTTGCCCTATTGTACTTTATCTGACTTTAGCATACATCCTTCTTTGATTCCAGCTCTACCAGAATCCAGTCTCACGTCTACTCACCTGGCAACAGGCATGTGGAATACCTTATAAGAGGAGTCTGGAAGTGGGCAAATGGTAGACATTCCTTTCAAATATTACATATAATTTATGAAAAACATCAAAAATAAGATGACGAGGGGATAGTCCTGTTCTACTTGCACTGGACAACCCTAAAAATAATTTTATGAGATCATAAACATATGACTTTAAAATGAAGCAGGAATTGTAGTCTAATTATTTAGTATTTAAGATAATGCCTGTAACTCTTTATAAAACATGTAATAAAGAAGCTGTAATTTATTCTGCTCTTGTCTTCTTACAAGAACCAATTCCAAATTGTTGATGGTATACACATTTTATAGCATTTCTCTCCAAATTGGGAAGCAAAGTCTATTAATTACAGCTAAACATTTGCATAACACTTAATAGTTTGCAAAACACTGTGCCTTATATTTGATCATTTGATCATCAATGACAATTTCATGAGATATTATCATCTTTAATATCTCTTAATTTTGCCAGTTAAAAACTTGATCCTCCAAGAGACTAAATAACATGTCTAAGATTTTTGATTAATCAATTGCAAAGCCAAGATTTAGCCTAGAACTCCTGATACTAGAGTGCATGCTCTATATTTACCTCTACCCTTTGTTCGGGTAAAGTATGTTGGTCAAGACTATTTTATCAGTCTGGGACTTCTTTTTCTCTGAAAAAATATAAGGAGTAATTGATTGATTTTCAAGGATCTTTCTAGTTCTACCTATTATTTCCTTTCACACACTGCTGGTAGACATGGAAGTGGATAATTTTATTCACCTGCAAGAGCAACCAGAAGTGAAGAGAACTAGATATAATCAATAACTTATCAGATAGTCAATTTGCCACATAGTGATTATTCCCCAAGACTGAATCTAAACTTGAGTTGTCATATCTATGTTAAGACCTACATATGGTGAAATCCCATAAAATAGAAAAAACATGAAGAATTTGAGGTAACTACTATAAATTTTTGTGGAACTTATCTAAGGTGGTTAAAAAATTAAAAATCTTGTATTATTAATGCAATACATATTCTAACAGTGATTTACACAAATTTACACTTTGATCCAAGAAAGAGGATCTGATAGTACAGACCAAAAAATATTTAGTATAGCCTTTTATATTTCTCTAATTGTATTTTTCATTGAGCCAATTCAATGCAATAATTCTAACAATTATCTGAATGGATTAAGACGTTACAGTAATATTGTAAGGTCAAAAAGCATGAGTTGAAGTCTTGATATTTCCACTGCAGCTGAGTGACTTCAAGCAAGTTAGTATCAATGTGACTGAGTTCTCTCAGCTGTAAAACATTAGTACTTATTTCAGAGTGTTGTGAGGATAAAATGACTTAATACATATAATGCAATTAGCATATTGCCGAACATATTATAAATACTATAGAAGATAGCATTATTAAAACTATATTATGTTGCTACTGTTATTATTACATATAACAGAATCTTAAAACCTGTATGATTTCCATATCTCCCATAGACTTTTGGTCATCTTCTAATCTAGGGTGAAGCTGTAGGTCTTTTTTTTCCCCCAAATCTTGCTTAAATCGTGAGGAAAAGACCTTAAAACAAGCCTCATTATTCTTTTTCTTTAAAATGAGAAGCAGATGGCAAGTTTAAAGACAAGTCAGCAGGCAGAACGTTATCCTAATCAAATTAATGCAGAAACAGAAAACCAAATACCCCATGTTCTCACTTAAAAGTGAATGCTAAACATTGAATGCACATAGACATGGGAGGGGAACAATAGACACTGAGAACTACTAGAGAAGGGAGAAAAGGAGGGGAACAAGGGCTGAAAAACCACCTATTGGGCACTATGCTCACTATCTGGGTGACGGGATCACTCATACCCCAAACCTCAATGTCACGCAATATGCCCATGGAACAAATCTGCAAATGTACCCCCGAATCTAAAAGTTGAAATTATATTAATAAATAATTAATTAAGATTTGGGGGAGGGAAAAGACAAATCAGAAGACTCTAGGCTTGTGTCTGAGCAAAGAGGAAATGCCAGGAAGCTAGGAAGTTTCCAAGTTCCTTTACAGAAAATGGCTGTCGTACTTACTCAATTTTACTACCACATCATGTTACTAATCTCATAAAATACTTTCAAATTTATTTGAACTCAGGAAGAGTACACCATAATGCTTGTCTCTGTCAGTTTGAGCTGCCATGACAGAATATCATAGACTTGGTGGCACATATAACACATATTTATTTCTCATTTATTTCTGGAGGCTGGAAGTCCAAGAACAGGGTGTCAGCATGGTCAGGTTCTTGGAGAGGGTCCTTGATATAGTTTACCTCTGTGTCTCCACCCAAATCTTGTCTTGGATTGTACTCCCATTATTCCCACATGTTGTGGGAGGAATGCAGTGGGAGACAATTTGAATCAAGGGGGCAATTTCCCTCATACTGTTCTCATGGTAGTAAGTAAGTCTCACAAGATCTGATGGTTTGATCAGGGGTTTCCACTTTTGCATCTCCTCATTTTCTCTCGCTGACACCATGTAAAAAGTGCCTTTCACCTCCTGCCATGATTCTGAGACCTCCCCAGTCATGTGGAGCTGTAAATCCAATTAAACCTCTTTTCCTTCCCAGTCTGGGGTATGTCTTTATCAGCAGCCTGAAAACGGACTAATACAGTACATTGGTACCAGTAGAGTGGGCATTGCTGAACAGATATCCAAAAACATGGAAGCCACTTTGGAACTGGGTATCAGGCAGAGGCTGCAACAGTTTGGAGGGCTCAGAAAAAGACGGGAAAATGTGGGAAAGTTTGGAACTTCCTAGAGACTTGTTGAATGGCTTTACCCAAAATGCTGATAGCGATATTGGACAATAAGGTCCAGGCTGAGGTGGTCTCAGATGGAGATGAGGAACTTGTTGGGGAACTGGAGTAAAGGTGACTCTTGTTATGTTTTAGCAGCAACTGGTGGCATTTTGCCCCTGCCCTAGAGATTTGTGGAACTTTGAACTTGAGAGAGATGATTTAAGGTATCTGGTGGAAGAAATTTCTAAGCAGCAAAGCATTCAAAAGGTGACTTGGGTGCTGTTAAAGCATTTCATTTCAAAAGAGAAAAAGAGCATAAAAGTTCAGAAAATTTGCAGCCTGGCGATACAGCAGAAAAGAAAAACCCATTTTTTTAAAAGTATACTTTAAGTTCTAGAGTACATGTGCACAACGTGTAGGTTTGTTACATACGTATACATGTGCCATGTTGGTGTGCTGCACCCGTTAACTCATCTTTTGCATTAGGTATAACTCCTAATGCTATCCCTCCCCTCTCCCCGCACCCCATGACAGGCTCCAGTGTGTTATGTTCCCTGCCCTGTGTCCAAGTGTTCTCATTGTTCAATTCCCACCTATGAGTGAGAACATGCAGTGTTTGGTTTTCTGTCCTTGCAATAGTTTGCTCAGAATGATGGTTTCCAGCTTCATCCATGTCCCTATAAAGGACATGAACTCATCCTTTTTTATGGCTGCCTAGTATTCCATAGTGTATATGTGGCACATTTCCTTAATCCAGTCTATCATTGATGGACATTTAGGTTGGTTCCAAGTCTTTGCTATTGTGAATAGTCCTACAATAAACATACGTGTGCATGTGTCTTTATAGCAGCATGATTTATAATCCTTTGGGTATATACCCAGTAATGGGATGGCTGGGTCAAATAGTATTTC